>NC_056747.1:346871274-347103394 GCF_019279795.1 Protopterus annectens | reverse complement strand
TTTAACATTGCAATTTCACAATTCAGTTCAATAGACATTATGACTGTCACACCAAATTTGTAGTTTATGCTGGGATTTGTGGTACCTGCGGCAGTTTTTACAAAGGTAAAACAATAAGAAAGCTCTCAGATAGAATAAAGGAACATTTGGGAGCCATCAGAGCGAAAAATTCAAACAACGCATTAACTAAACATAGCACTTTTTGCAGTAATTTCACAAAGTTTAGATTTATTGCTATTGAACAAGTTATTCCTTTCTTTGGTGATCATAACATGTTTATAAGTAAAGGAATTAAAGTGGCAATTGCATCTGGGAGCAGACCAGTTCCCTGGACTCAATGATAACATGAATATTAAGTGTGCCCTAAAATGGTACTCACATTAATTTTTGGTCATGACATAACTATGTATAGAATTTTGCACTTGTTTAAGCATTTTACAGTTACTCTTACATATTAATGTTAACCTAGTTACTGCAGTTCATTTGTTTTTTTTTTTTTAAATGTATATATGTCACTTATTGGGTACTTTCTCTACTCACTGCAATCTGTTTATTGGATACTGTACAATCACATGACACTAACTCTTATTTAGTATCGTCTCCACTGTAAAGCCTGTCATTCTGAAGTTGTTCTATGATCGTTAAAGAACGAAAGCTTAATCATCCGTTCAGTGTTCGTGTCCTTTACTGCTTGTTTTAAGCATTAGTCGCATATAGTTCAGTGTTAATGGTGTTTAATTATTTTTCAAGAAGTTTTTTTATATTACAAATAAGTCTCTTCTTACTTGTGCGGTTTTAGTTTTATTAATATATACATATATATAGATATATATATATATATATATATATATATATATATTTTTTTTTTTTAAGTTGTAGATAGGAATAATAGGGGTGAAGGAAGGAAATAAGCTGCCAAAAAAAGCACCAAGAAAGAGATTACTTACCTAAACACTAGAAAATCAGAACCCTCAAAAAATATAGTTCTTGTCTAGGCAGGAAACAACACTGGAGGGTATTTGGAGGAAGAAAAAAATTATTAGTAGAGGAGGAGTCAGACTCCTGGATCCACAACTTCTAAAGGCACTGAGGTCAATTCTGGTTAGATTAGATATTCAAAGATTGTATCGGACAAAAAAAAACAAATGCTGGATGATGCTGTTAAAGACCCTCTAGTTACATTGATGTAGTGTGGAACAGAATCTGAGGGGTCAAAAGCTGATTTTTGTACAAGGAAGGATTGATTGGTTCCCTGTTATGGTACAGGTAGGGTGTTGTGATCACTCACTGAATTAGGCCTAGCTCCAACTTTTTCTACTTTGTCAGGGTTACTGGTGAGAATCCAATCTAGAACAGACTAAGAATTACTGGGCTGGTTCTGTCTTGTCAGTAAAAGTTAGCCAAGTGAAGGTAAATATTTAGAGAAGCTCAGGTACACTGATGATTTTACAGGAACCAGTTAATTTTAGAGTGACCAAGTATGACAGTTTCCTGGGCAACAGTATTGGACAATCAGGAGAGAATAGCCTCCCAAGTTCTACAGTTCTGGCTATGACACAGAGAGATTTGCTTGAAAAATAGTAGAAAGATAAGAATTTCAGCAGTTTTGAAACTGGGGATAAGGAATGGATACAGTAGCAGCTGTAGATGGTTGTGGCACATGACAACTCTCTTGTTCTAGGTTTCTGTAACAGCCCATACAACAGGGCTGTGTTGTGCTATCCCTGTGTGTGTCTCAGTTATTAATTGTACTATATATGGTATGGCCATTAAGGCTAATGAATTTGAGGTACTTTGATTTTTTTGTGCTTGTAGAGACATCAGTGGATGTATTGGAGGAACAGTGCTGGGTCCTGAATTAGACTGAATATCACAACATTTAAGCAGTTAAATGATGGGAGGTTGGTTTGGAAAAGCAAGTGATTTTATTTTTTGTGTGTGTGGCTGTATATTATGTATGGGTGCTGTTTCAGTTAGACTGTTAAATATAATGTCTTGAGAAAGGTAACTGGCAGAGTACTATACAGGAGGAGAGAAATAGGAAAGTGGTGACTATAATGGTAGAAAAGAATTGTACTTACATTGGTATGAATAAGAACTTAATAGCTTGTAAGGTATAAGTTAGCTAGCAGCGAGGCAATGGTTGATGAAAATGTTGCAGTAAAAAATTATGCTATTTAATGGTTACTTGAATTTGTGGATGAATGCAAGAAGCAGAGTGTAGAAAATAGCAACGGTACGTTACTTGACTGCACAAGTAAATGTAAGAGCAAATGGGGGAACAGGTTCACAGACAGGGGGGATGGCAAGGCAGTAATGAAGAGTTAAATGACTCGTGAAACTGAGTGACATGCCACTGATACCCCACAGTATAACCAACCTTAAACAAGCTCTCAGGCATATCAAGTGGAGTAAAGGACTACAAAAGATGGACGTGAACTGCACATGAAGTATGCCTTTCAACTGCAAGCTGTGTGCAGTTCCTGTTAGTAAAATACAATAAGCAGTATTTCATGAAAAAATACTCTACCACTAATAAAAAAAAAATCATTCTTTAAAAAGCTTTGCACAGAAACTAAAGCAGATGAATTATCAGAATTATTCTCATTTCAAAGAATTGCAAGATCCAACAGTGACACTACTATTCTGGGTGGGAATATGACTAGCAGCAATTAAAGTGCTTCAACACAGAAGCTCCAGAGACTATTGCTCTAGAAAAATGTGATAAAGAAATGCTCTCCAAAATAGTGCAATAACCCTAACACAACTGAAGACTGTACAGTAAAGAGTGATGATGACATGAAGCAACTGCACAAATCATAAGTAAAACAGGAGAGACTAGTCTACATATGTTTAAATGCAAACTCTTAAGTGATTAGACACACCAAAGAGTAAGGCAAAAAGTTACTCTTCTTCAATATGCTGGGAAGCTGCCACACCAGAAGCATTTCAGAATGATACACGTCACATAACCAGAGTTTACCTTTAAATGTATACTGTGAATTGAAATCAAACTATAATTAGATATATTTTACATCCAGTAACCCTTTACCACAACAGAACAGTTCTCAAACCTACCTGAACAACTCTCCAAATTTGCTCTTCAAGTGACTGCAGGATGTATAGAGATCATAAAGGTATGCTAGGATGCAACGTTCAGCTGAAGAACAGTCAGAAGGATTGACTCCATGTTTCACTACACCACACAAACTGCAGCAAAAGAAAAAGGAATTTGGCAAAACTAAATTTCTCACAAGTATACTTTGCATGAGAAGAGAAGCAAGAATCCGATATGCAAACTCTTACCCTTCAAACACTTGTGCTGTCTGGTCAGCATTCAATATAAGGCAGGAGTGGTAACGACGTAGCACCGCCACAATGCAGAGGCACAAACTAGTGGTATAACTACCAACCAGACTAGAGGATTTCAGTAAAAGTTCTGCTTCCACAACACTTAGTTCATTGAGAAGCTACACAGAAGGAAAGATAATCACAAAAAAAATTTAAAAACTGGATAGCACTGAAAAGACATAATTGGTTAGAACTGCCACATCAAACATACACAACTCATTCTCATCTATAAAATTATCCAGCATCTGCCTGTCCAGCACTAAACATTCTACAAATCTGTTTTCCCAGTCAATCATTGCGATCCAGTAACCAAAAACCCGTCTACAAACTTAACAAATCTGCTGGGCATTGCATGTACTCATACAAGGTTACTAAGGCCTGGAACTCCTTACCTGTATCCATCAGGTCTATACTATTCCCTCCCATCTTTCAAAACCACTATGAAAGATTTCCTAGCTAAAATATGTCTGTTCTTTCTCAAAACCAGAATAAACTATATTCCTAAATGTGAACAAGTACCTTTTAATTCCTTACACCTCCTTAGTCTCCCTTCTTCACTTACTTCCTTACTGCTAATTTTCCTCCCTGACTTTCTCTCTAAATATACAATAAGCCTGTTTTTCTCCATCACTTCATAGTGCTATCCCTATATGTATTGGGCTAACTTATCATTAATTTCTCTACAAATTGTCTAAAATATCTCTAAATATTAAACGACCGTCATACACCTTGCATTGATTCGTAACCAATATTTTTACATCATGTCTAATTTGTTATAACTAAACTGCAGATGTTTTGGCTTTATTTTTAAAGATTGTAAAATTATTGTTCTTGAAATGTTTTGTAATAACTTGGAGCTTTTCTTCCCGGGCCTCTGCTGAAAATGGGCTTCGGCCCCCAGTAATCAAATGTCAATAAATAAAATAAATGCTACTCTATCATACACTAGATAATCTACAGCTTGATAAACAAGCTCTAGACTGGTTTATAGGCTATCTCTCTGATAGGAAACAAGCCGTCCTTTGGCAATCAAAGCTCTCTAACCTCTTACCAAATACCATAGGGGTAACCCCAAGGATCAATACTGGGGCCTCTCCTTTTTACTATCTTCACAAATGACCTGTATAAGGCCATCCCTGAAGCCACCTGCATTCAATATGCGGATGACTCCACATTAGTTTGTTCTGACACATCTCCTGTTAACCTATTCTCCAAAACTCAATCCTGCTTTATATCAGTAGAAAATTGGCTGTCAGAACGTAAACTGATCCTAAATCCAAACAAAACAAAATTACTACTATTCCATCCCACGCAAAAGATCACACCTCTATCCTTTTCTATCTACTCCAAAAATGGGACTATCATCTCCCCAGACCCCTATACCAAACTACTAGGAGTCTCCATAGATAAACTCAAATTTGATATTCATATCAACCAGACCATTAAAACCATTAACAAAAAACTCGGATCATTATACCGGATCAAATCATTTCTAACTCCTATAGCAAAAGTGACACTGGCCCGCTCACATCTTCTCTCCACCCTCCTGTATGCCTCTCCTATGCTTACTAACCTCAACACATCTGAACTAAATAAACTAGCATGCTGCTATAATCATATTGCTAGATTTGCCACAGAAATGCCTTACAGAACACATCACTGTATTAACCTAAGAAACCTAGATTGGATTGAATACCCTAACCTTCTAAAACAGACCCAACTTATAGAAGCATTTAAAATCCTGAACCAACCTGAAAAAACACCAGCTCTGAATAACTTAATCAAACCCTACAATAATCTCAGTAGTTTATTCCTCAAACAAACTCCTAGTTCAAACAATCAAAGCCAACAATGTAGGGGCGACTCACCTTTACCAATACCATTGGAAAAATATGGAATTCCCTCCTCCTAGCCTCTCCTGTATTTCCTCTTTAAATTCTTTCAAAAAAAAATTACATCTCCATTTAAGGTCAAACTGGCTCTGTCAGTGCTCCAATCCTGACTAATCCTTTCTCCATTTTGTATAGATCTTCTCCCATGGGCACCCCCCCTATTTTACTTTTTTCTCATCTCCTCTTAACTAAAGAAGTTTAGTGCTCAATAGGAGAATTAGTACACTGGAAACGGTGTTGATTTTTTGTATACTCATTATTGTATAATACTTTTACACTTTTAATGTTTATTTTTTAGTATAATTAACACCTTACTGTATCTCTTCTTTTGTATGAGTGTAATTATGTTTTTTGTATTTTTTTCTTTTGTATGATCTTTATGTATTAATTACTGTCACTGTGGAGCTTTTCTCCCCGGGCCTCCGCTGAAAATGGACATGTAATCCAGACGGACTATCCCGGTCAACAAATGTAAAATAAATAAATAATAAAAATAAAATGCATGCAACCATGCTTGAATTTCTTATAATACTCTTCAAAAGTGCTTAATGATCATAGGTTCAAATTGTGTATACAAAAAAGTCTCTAGTACAATTGACAATTCTGAGAATTCAGCTGTCTACAACATTAATAATAAATTTAATCCTCATAACATTTTGATTAACAAAAATCAAAAAGCCTGCACAATTTTTGAGAATTTCAAGATGGCTGCACATGGATCAACAGACTGATTTGAGCTCTCCCAGCTACTAATTACTATGCCTGGATGCCGACAATGAAGATATCTGCAGAGCTTCAGAGAAAATCAACCAGAGGAAGAGAAAAAAAATGACTGGCAAGAATTCTGAAGCTGCTCAAGTTTTAGCTTTCTTACAGTACACAGGTTGCAGTAATTTAGAAAAAAAAAACACATACAGAGATATTTAAATAAACAAAACACTGAAGGAATGTCAACTAAAATATCAAAAGGCTAGAAAAAAACTGAAGCTTTAACTAGTAATGCATATGAACCAAAAGAAATGCAAAAACCAGAAGAGTAAACTAAGAAAAGGCTGGCTGAATATGAGGTTTCTCAAAGAGCTGTTTAAAAAAAATAGACATTAAAAGCAGAGAAAGCCTGAGATTTTCTGCTGTAACAAGGAATCTGGAAGTAACATGCTGTATTAATTTTATGAAAGTACAAATAAGCAACTGGACTAATTTTCCACAGCAGGATTTGTTAACTAAAAGGGCACATTGTTTGTATGCTCCAAATCTGACCATATTAGCAAGGGTGCAAAGAGTTGCTCTTGGCAAAACTGTGGCAGAAAAACATTAAAACCAGGAACCAAAAGTCTACAGTTTTTTTGTGGAAAATTAATATTTAATGAACACCACGCAGAAGACAAGCAAGTTTACTTCACAATTAAAAAATGTGATGATGCACGTGTGAGATTCAAGCTGCTGTATTCCAGCTGTCTTTACAATATTTTATTTTAAGGATCCATGAATGTTTTAGATGCTGAACAGGCTATGGAGGAAATAACATTTAGCCAGTAGAGAATGCATCAGCAATCAGAGAGGGACATGGTTTCTCATTCTTCTGACAAGAAAACCCACAGTGAGACTTCAACAGTGACATCTTTACCACTGTTCAAAAGGAGATGCTTGACAGACAAAAAAAAAAAGAGGAGATGACTAGAAGAATCAGGAATACGTTGAAGTTAAACCAGTGACTGGTGCCTGGAGATGCAGATAATCTGGAAGATGACTAGCAACAAATGAAATTAGTGAATAAATGATAAACTATTAAACATCAACCCCATCGAATATATAGGGAATACATGTGAAACATGGCTCTGTAAGGAAAAGTGGCCTAGAAAAGCTGGAATTACTTGTTGCCTTTGTTAAATGTCTGAGTAAACTGTAAAACATACACCCCACTTTATGTCATTTATGTTTAGAACAACACTGAAGGGAATGAAGAAATAACCAAGTAAAACAGTTTTTGTTCTTACTAATATTTGTATAATAATGTCAAGATGTAAACTGTGTTACATTATAAAGGAGTTTTGTATAGTATGCAGTCAGGGATATTTTAAATGTGAGGTGGGGGAGAATCTCAACAGTGACTGCTGTAAAAGTTAAAATATTTTAACCATTTACGTTTTCTTGGTTGCAAGATATACAGGCTTTAAAGTGTAACAAGATACAAATGACTGGACAGTAGCAAATAAAGGAAAATGAAATGTGATTTTGGGCTGCTTGGGTGGTAAATGTGGTGTGTAAGTGTACTACTCATACTATATGCATAAGTCAAATAAGTTTTACTAGTTTAAACTATAAAAAAGAGGTTTTGTTTAAGCAAACAGACTTAGATACAGGGCCAAATGGTAAATGGTATGGAAAATGGTGAGATTCTTGCATCCGCAAAGTTATTAGCTTTTTTTTTTTTTACCATTAGCAAATGCAGTCAGTAGGAGACAAGAAGCCTGCAGGTGCAAGCATTTGGCCAAGGGAAGTCTGTACATTGTGTCCTGGGTGAAAATTACAAAGATTGTTTTATGCCTCTGCAATGTTAGCTGTTATTTCCCCTCATTATAGATTGATTTTTCATGGAGAGCAGGTGTCTACAGGTGGTAGCAATTAATGTTGAAAGTTCTGAGCACTCTGCTGTGAGAAATGTAACAATTAAAGGTAAGACGGCAAGCAGTTAAATTTGAAACTGTGGGAAATTAATCAACTGTAACAGTCTCCCAGCAGTCATAATACTTTAATGCATTTAAAATAGCAAGTGTATAATGTAATGTACCTTTTTAAAGGTAACCAGTGCACTTTTTCTTAGGGATAAAAGTTTGTTTACTGAAAGCATGCAAGCAGTTGTTCACGTCTGGAAGGAGAATAAATAAGATAAAAGAACAGGTAGCAAATCAGAGATATTGGGAAAACAGAATGTAACATGCTCCAGTAAGAGTACCTTTAATTTCAGATTAGGTAATACTGGTGGGTGCAACAGCCTATATAGGAAATACAATTTATCCAGTAAAGAATAAGCCAGCAATCAGGACGATAATTTCGCCTATCTGGAGTGGTAAACTTTATTTCGTAAAAATGTACATAAGCTTTGTGTGTTTGTTCCAAGTTAAAGGGGGTTGAAGAGTTAGGAAAATTTATTGTTTTGCTTGAATGTTTCCACTGAAGGAAAAAGTCTTGAAAATGTGACAAATTTAAATGGATGCGAGAAGAAGCAACTGCTTAATCTGTCTGACAATCAGTATGTACATGCAAGCCAAAAGATGGAAGTATACATTCAAAGAAAAGGTCATGTATAATATGGGGGAGTAATACATTTGTGTCATAATGGCTACTTTGCTCATATTACCACTGAACGTAAATGGCCTTACTGGTACAGACAAGAAGCACAGAATGTTAAATTATATGAAAAAATGCAAGATGTAAATAGTAATTTTACAGGAGACACATTTGGAAAGAAATGAGCATTTGAATTTGTCAGAAAATATTTCAGGATGAACATTCTGCAGAATATCAGGGACAAAGGAAAAAAATGGGAAAAATAATACTGATTGTCAGATGGGTGTCAATACTGATAGAAGGGAAAAGAACAATGGTAGATCTGTGTTAGTAAGAGGCTACTGACAAGGGATGATTGTGCTCACATTTATATTGTACCAAAATCAGCTTTCGTGGAGATGATTTTTTGAGAGAAATAATTTCAGCAAGTATTATTTATGGGTGGGGACTGGAACTTTATTTGCAACAGTGAAAATGTATCAAAGGGATCTGGAAGGGAAGCTACAGCAAAAGATATACAAGAATATTTGGTACAGATGATATGAATTCAGTACCAGGAACTCTTAACAATTTAATTATCTCCCAAGGTATTATAACCGGGTTAGACTGGATAGAAGCTATACTTCACCGGAGCAAGTGCATTCAGCTGAAAGCTTTGACATACATCCAACTATTTTAGATCATGCATCAATAAAACCTAAATTAAACAGGTCTAGGTAATAAAGTAGAAATGAGACACTGTTGCTTTCCTACTTGCCTTTTAAAAAGAGAGAATTTAAGGAAGGTGGTTGAAATGCTTTGTGAGCTATTAGGGAAGACGGAAACGACTTCAGAAGTGATAGCCAGTTAATGGGATAAACTTAAAATGGAATTTAAAAAATGGGGTAGAAATAAAAAAACAGGGTAGAGGTAAAGTAGTAATAAATATTTAGAAAGAAAGAAAACGGTTAAAATACTGCAGAAAGAGAAGTCTCAAAGCAAGAGGAGGAGGAGGAACAGTGAAGTACTAAAGGGAAACTAAAGGAGCATTTGGATAATACAGGAGTCTAGAAGCATCTGTTTAGCAACAATTTTAATAGCTCCAAAGGACAAAAACATTTAACACAATGACTTAGGCAACAAAGCAGAAATGGTAGTCACCAAACTTAGGAAGCCTAGAACAAGAAAAATAATCAGAGATCTTGTACAAGGATTAGAGATACTTCAGAAACTGTATGATAATTTGTATAAAGCAGAGGAATGTGGAAACCAAGGAAAGAAATAGAAATATTTACGGAAAACTTAAATGCACCAAGGTCAGAGGAAGATGAGAAATCAATAGTGAAGAAAGGAAAAGAAATGAAAAATAGTGACATATAATCAATCAACGGGTATGTCTCCTAGGCCAGACAGTATTCCAGTTTGAGTCTGAAAGCTAGGAAGGAAGAAAGTGGTAAAAGTTGTGGAAAACAATATTTTAAAGGGGGGAGGGGTGACAACATCTTAGAAGAAAGGTGTGGTGACTTGTATTACCCAAGATGGGAAAAAGATTGCTTATAACCAACTTCACAGAGACCCATTTAAATTTTAAACCATAAAGTGTTAATGTCTATACTAGCTAACATAATGGCAAAGTTGTTACCAAAATTGACAGATATGGATTATTTTTTTTTTTGAAGGAAGGCAAATATTTGACAACATTAATAGAACAATGATGATCAAAGATGAAAGCAGAATATAAAAAAAAAAAATACTGCTACTGTTGTTGGATCTCGATGTGCAGAAAGCATCTTAGATGTCATTAGACAAGGTGTTGTGTGCATGCGCATTTTTATGGATTAAACTAAGCGCACACAGACATTTTCTCATTTATTATTTTTATTTTCATACATAAAGCACTCAAAAGACTCAGCTGGGATTTTATGAGTAGGGCAATGGAAGCACTTGCATTCCATGACAGAACAGGATTAATTAGGATATAATTAAGGTGGGAAGATTCCTCTCTGACAAGTAGTGTTTGATCCAAGGAACCAGGCAGGGGATCCTCTTCTTCCTTCATTTGCTTTATACGCAACAGCCACTGGCAAAGAAAATAAGGGACACAAATTCAAGAAAAACTAACTGGTATGATAATCAAGAAAGTTAGCTTTATTTGCAGATGATAGACATTTTGTATAGGATAAACTTGGAAACCAACATTTATGCATTGTAGTACATTTTGCAAAAGTTCAAGTTTTTTTTCAGGATACAAACTTAATGACGCTAAAACAAAGGCTAAAGTTGTAAACTAGGTATCCACACATGAATTGGTTGGCAATACCAATATTTATGGGTGCACGAGAAGAAAGCATGTAGGTGCATGGATTAAAAAGGATTCTGTTAAGGCAGCTAAGGGTAAGTGGAAGAGAATAGAAAAAAGCTAATACAAAAACTAAGAAACCATAGTCTCATAACAGATGACAGTAGGATACAAGCAAGGAAAAAATAAGCTATGTACTCACCATAAAGTACAGTTGTGTACACTTACCATAAATGTAGATGTTTGAGTGTATTCACTGTTGCAGTCATTACATTTGAGTAATCCTGCTGGCAGGTTGCCCTCAGTCGGCCTGAATTCCAAAGTCCTGGGTCCTGCATTTGCTGCTGTCGCCCCTTCCTTGACATCAGGCCGTCAGGGGTATAA
Organism: Protopterus annectens; assembly: GCF_019279795.1. Classification (NCBI taxonomy): domain Eukaryota; kingdom Metazoa; phylum Chordata; order Ceratodontiformes; family Protopteridae; genus Protopterus; species Protopterus annectens. Next base: position 347,092,198 of record NC_056747.1, on the reverse strand, counting down.
AAGATGCGGCAGACGCCATTTTCTTTCGTTTTTCTTGCCCCACATGTCATGTGCCCCCTAAAAGGGTAGCCAGAATTTATATATATGAATACATGCACCAATATACACTTTACCTTCGTCTACAAGCAAATGCACAACATGGGTTGTATAAATCAGAGAAGGAAAGATAGGTTCCATCATTAGAAAAGGGGGATGGCGGTTGGGTAACCTGGACTGCAACAGTGAATATACTCAAACATCTACATTTATGTAAGCGTGCACAACTGTACTATGTTCTTCATGTTTCACTGTTGCAGTCATTACACTTGGGTAGAGTCCCAAAGCTATGATTGGGAGGCTGGAGCTAAACAGCATTAAGAGCAGCTATGAGGCCCTGCAGAACTGCAGTGGCAAAGCCTGCCCTGGATTTAGAGTACAGTGGCAGATGACAGTGCTTTGTAAAGATGTGCACTGAACTCCAAGTAGCAGCCTCTAAAATGTCCTTGGTTGGTACTCCACTGAGAAAGGCCGCTGAAGTGGCTGCAGCTCTGGTTGAATGTGGCCTAATGCCCTTAGGCACTGGCTTGCCATGGTGTAAGTAGCAGAAACGAATGCAGTGGCCTATCCACTTTGAACTAGTCTGCTTTGAGATAGCCTTTCCTTGTGATCCTGCAGCATATGCCACTAGTAATTGCTCTGTCTTTCGGAAACCTTTGGTTCTGTCCAAGTAGAATTTAAGCAGTCTGTGTACATCCAACGAATGCAGAATTCTCTCCCCCTTGTTCTGTGGATTTGGATAAAAAATTGGCAGATGAATAGTTTTGCTAAGAGCCATACTGGACACCACCTTAGGCATAAATGTTGGGTTTGTCCTCAGAGAGACCCTGTCTGGATAAAAAATGATAAAAGGTTCCACAGCCATGAGTGCCTGTAGCTCTGAAACTCGTCTCGCAGAAGTTATTGCTAGGAGCAGAGCTGTTTTCCAAGATACAAACTTTATATCAGCAGTAGCAGTTGGCTCAAAAGGAGGTAGGGTGAGTTTTTTCAAGACATAGTTGAGGTCCCATGCAGGCATTGGTGATCTCCTTGGAGGCCTTAAATTTTTGGCTCCTCTGAGGTACTGTTTTAATAAGTGATGCGAAAAGATTGGTGCCTCTGTATTGTTATGAGCCGAAATGGCAGAGGCATAAATTGTAATAGATGAAAAAGATAGGCCTTTGTCCAGCATCTCAGTTAAGTATTGCAAATTCTGAGGAATATTTGGCACAGCTGTGTCAGTTCCTTGTGCCTGGTTCCAAGCACAGAATCTCTTCCATTTTCCAGCATAAGATTTTCTAGTACTAGGCCTTCTGGCCTCCAAAATGACATCCATCACCGCTTTACAGAGGTGTATTTTGTATGACTACATTATCCGCCATGCTGCCAGGTTTAAAGTCCTGAGTTGGCTGTGCAGGATCTGATTGTTTTGCTGGGACAGTAGATGAGGTATTTGAGGTAAGGTCCAAGCTGGGCATTGAGACAAGTTCTTTAGGACTGGAAACCAGTACTTTGGGGCAATCAGTATCATTTTTGGCTTTTCCTGTCTGACCTTTAGGAGAACCTTGGGGAGGTGAGGCAGAAGGGAAAAGACATATACTGATAGGTTTTTCCAGCTGAAAGATAGGGCGTCTACTTTCCATGCTTGTCTGTGACAAGTCCTTGTGCAGAATCTTTTTAGCTGGTGGTAGTGAGGGGAGGCAAATAGATCTATGTCCGGGCATCCCCATTTCCTTGTTATCATGCTGAAGACTTGTAGATCCAGCTGCCACTCGTGGGGATCCATGATGTTTCTTTTTAGTTAGTCTGCCAGAGTATTTTTTTTCCTGGCAGGAATTGTGCCTGCAGATGAACTTGGTAAGTTAATGCTGTGTCCCACAAAGTCATGGCTAGTCTGCAAAGGGGGTAAGAATGTGTGCCCCCCCTGCTTGTTTATATACCACATGACCGTGGTGTTGTCTGCCTTTATCAGTAGTTGTCCTGGATGAAGTAGGTCCTTGAAGGCTGTCAGGGCATTTTGAACTGTTAGCATCTCTTTTTGATTGATATGCAGATGCATTTGGTTTGAGGTCCATGTGCCCTGAATGCATCTTCCTGCCATGTGGGCCACCCAGACATAATCTGATGCATCCGTTGTTAGTTATCTGCCTTGCTAGGGGTAATGTGAATGGCTGTCCCTTGTTTTGGTGACAAGCCTTTGCCCACCATCGAAACTCCTGTTGCAGGCAGAGAATGAGACTAATCATAGTTTCCAGGCTGTGGCAATGTTGAGTACAAACACTTTTTAAGTACCACTGAAGTTTCCTCATATGCAGTCTTGCATATGGAATTAGCAGGATGCCATGAAGCACAAAGCCTGCAGAATTTTTCTCGCAGATAACTGGGCCTTTGTTGCCAACATTTTGAAATAGGTAGTCAGTTGCCTTTGTCTGGTGTTAGATAAGCCATCTGGGCAGTTGTATTTAAGCTTGCACCTAGGAATATTATCTCTTGAGAGGGTATTAGTTTTGATTTCTTTCGCTGACTGTATACCCTAGGGCATGTTAGAAGTCTTTTCACAAATCCCAGATGCTGTAAAAGAATGTCCTTGTTCTCTGCTTGAATTAGACAGTCATCCAACTAAGGATATATTTGTATTCCTCTTTGCCTGCAGAATGCAATTACTGGTGCCAGGCACTTTGTAAAGACCCTGGGCGCAGCAGATAAACCAAAGGGCAGTGCAGAGAATTGGTAATGCATTGAGCCAGCTTTGAATCTGAGGTATCTTCTGCATATTTGTCTGATTGGGACATGCAGGTATGCCTCTGAGGTCTAAAGTCACAAGCCAAGCGTTCTTGCCCAGCAAGGGCAGAAGCTGTTGCAAAGTCAACATCTTGAATTTTGATAGGTCCGGTATTGGCCTCCAGGTCTTCTCCTTTCTGGGTACCAAGAACAGTCAAGTAAAATCCTTGCCCCTGCTCTTGTTCTGGTATTTGTTGAATGGCCCCCATGTCCATGAGGGGATGAGACTTGTTTTTGTGCCTCTGCCCATTGATTTTTTGGCAGATCTGGCCAGCCGTTTGCCTTTGGCAGGGTATGGAAACGGAACTTGTAGCCTTGTGACACGATATTTAGGACTCACTTGTCCTGTTTTATAATGTGCCAATTTTGAGAAAAAAGTGCTAATTTCCCCTCCCAAGGGTGCTGCCAGGAGATAAGTACTTGGTGCAGGCAGGGGGAAGTAATTGGGACTGTTTCCTGAATGGTTGTGATTTGTCTTCTCCAACTTTGGAGGTAGATGCACCCCATTGCTTTGGGTGATATGAACCTTGCTCCTGGGATCTGCCTCTAGGGTGCCTGGTTCTGCCCCCTTTGAGGTCTGACACAGGAAAGGACCAATTCTTTGTTGGCCAGTGTCTACTAAACCTAGGTGGCTGTACTTGTAAAAAATCTCTGACCATTTGCATGGATTTAGCTTTGTCCTACATTTTCTTTAACACCTCTTCTGCCTTAACACCAAAGTATCATGCTGTAAAGGTGCATCTAATAATTTAACTTCAACATGATCACGCAGATTTTGTTCCTTTAACCAAGCATGCCTCCTAATTACAGAACCTGTAACTGCGGCCCTGCAGAAGGCCTCTAAAGAATCAAAACCACATTGCAAAGTATGCTTTCCAACTTGTTCAGCTGCATGCAATAAATCCTGCATTTCCTTGTTTTCTACACATTCAGAGTTTAACAACATTTTCTGTTTAAGCAATGCCATGATATGTTGCTGATATTTGAGCATACGAAACTGACAGTTTTAGGCCCTTATAGCCAAGGTAGCAGATCTGTAAACCTTTTTTTCCCATCTATCCAGTGCCCTAGAATCTCTGTCAGAGGTGGTAGGGCTTTTTGCAGCAGAAGCCTTAACTCCTTTGGGACCCTGAGAAATAGTTTCTGGGTCTGCAGCAGGGTTTTTAAAAAAGAATTTATGAGAGTCAGGAACCCTGTAAATATCGGTCAGGCTTAATAGGAGCTGGAGGTAAGGAGTCAAGGGTAAGACTAGACTCCGAAAACACATCATCTACAATGTCTAACACAGGTGGGATGGCTAGTGGCTTGTGTTGAGGTAGTAAAAGGAAATCCCTCAGCCTCTTTTTAGATTCTGAAAAATCTTGGCTCTCCCAGTGGAAATGCTCCCTCATGGTATATAAGGTTTCCCCAAAAGAAACGTCCTCTGGAGGAGAAGCTGAAAAAATAGATTCTTCAGCATCAGAATCCTCATAGGGGGAAGAGAATATTCCTGACCAGAAGAAATGGAAACCTGATCTGAAGATTCATAGTCAGTCTCTTGCCTAGGCCTCTTATCAGGAGGGGGATGGGAACCCCTGATCAAGGTAATCAAGTCTTCGGCCATTTTGCGCATCTGCTTTTTGGGCATAGAGGCCTGACCACGTGGCTCTTGAGTTTGTTTCTTTGCTTTGAAAGGTGCTTTAGTCTTTGCCTTTGAAGATGAAGTCGGTTTGATGTAAAGATGTTTAGGTCTGAATACACCCTCAGAAGCCAGTACCTGCTCAGCGGCTCCGGACCCATCTGAAGGGATAATATCAGAGGCTCCAATACCTTGAGTTTCCAGCGGCATGGCCAACTCCACGTTGGAGTCTATAGCGGCCTGTGGCTCTAAAGTAGCGGGTATCAGGTGCTGCGAAAGTGCCTCACTGTGGACCGGCGATTGGCTTAGGAGAAGCTTCGTCGTCGGTTTTGGGCCTCAGTTGTCTCTTTCCTTTTCTTTGCACTTTTTGTGAACTCCGGTAGTCGGATGGCTATCCGACGACATTTCTGGATAATTAAACCAGCATCCAAAATAGTTTAAAGCAAAATCATACAGACGCTTAATAGTGCGTTGGTTAAATCAAGTGCAAAACTGACAGCCAGAAATGTTGTGACCAGGGCCTAGGCAAGGAATACAGCAAGAATGAACATCCTTATGAGGTATTTGCTTCCCACAAGAAATACAATTAACTTTTTCTGACATCGGTCTGGAGCAAGAAAAAAAGTTTCCTCAACGGGGTACTTAGCTTTATTGAAGACTTCAGATCTGAAACTCGAAAATCTCAGGAGTCGGCCGACCGGCACTTGCGAAAGTACAGTTTTGTACCTACCATAAATGTAGATGTTTGAAGATCCACATTGCTGCAGTCATAACCTGTGGGTAGTCCGCTGTCCTCGGTCGGCCCGAATACCAAAGTGTTAGGCTGGCGTCGGTCATGGTCGCTCAGATCTGACGTCAGTACGCCGTGGTACTAAAGCGCATGACCGACGTCATATCCTCAGTCTTTCTTGCCCCAGATGTCAGAAGGCCCTAAAAAGAAAGGCCATAGCCAAAAACAGAAAACCTTCAAACACCCCTGTACAAACAATATTTACAACCCAAACCACACAACCACCCCAAACTACAGTGGGGAAGGAGGGAGGGTAAATTGGACTGCAGCAATGTGGATCTTGAACATCTACATTTATGGTAGGTACAAAACTGTACTATGTTCTTCATCTCACATTGCTGCAGTCATAACCTGTGGGTAGAATCCCAAAGCAAAGGTAAAGGGAGGTTGGCAAAATCATAAAGCATTGGGAGCTGCTAACATGCCCTGTAAGACTGCAGTGGCAAACCCAGCCCTAGATTTGGAATAAAGAGGGAGATGGTAATGTTTAGAAAAAGTGTGCACTGAACTCCAAGTAGCTGCCTCCAAAATATCTTTAGTAGCTACACCCCTTTAAAAAGCAGTAGAAGTGGCAGTAGCCCTAGTGGAATGAGGTCTGATTCCAGCCGGAATCTCCTTACCATGATGAGAATAACAAAAAGAAATACAATGGCCATTCCTCTTAGTTATAGTTTGTTTTGAAACAGATTTCCCCTGAGAGCCCAAAGCAAAAGAAACAAACAACTGTTGAGACTGTCTGAACCCTTTAGTTCTGCTCAAATAATAACGCAACTGCCTGCGAATATCCAAAGAGTGCAAAATTTTCTCCCCTTTATTTTGGGGATCAGCATAAAATGTAGGCAAATGAATAGATTGGTTCAAGGCCACATTTGAAACCACTTTAGGCATAAAAGTAGGGTTAGTACGCAGGGATACCCTATCCTTATGAAAAATCAGGAAGGGTTCAACTGCCATTAGAGCCTGTAATTCAGATACCCTTCTAGCAGACGTAATGGCCAACAAAAGCAGTCTTCCAAGACAAAACTTCAACTCAGATGTAGCTGCAGGTTCAAAAGGAGGTAAAGTGAGTTTTTCCAACACGAAATTGAGATCCCAGGAAGGAGTAGGAGCTCTCTGGGGTCTTATGTTCTTTGCCCTCTAAGAATTTGCTTAAACAAAGGATGAGAGAATAATGGTGGGTCACAGTCATAGTGAGCAGAAATGGCTGCAGCATGAACTTTTACAGAGGAGAAAGACAAACCCTTGTCTAATAATTCTGTAAGATACTGAAGTGAAACACTCAAATTAGGCCCTGAAACATCAAAGCTCTTTGCTTTGCTCCAAATAAAAATCTCCTCCATTTATCAGCATAAACTTTCCTTGTACTAGGCCTTCTGGCCTCCAAAATGACATTCAAAACTTGTTGAGGAAGCTGCGACCCTCCAGGTTCTAGAACAGAATATGCCAGGCTGTCAGATGCAGGGACCGTATCCTGACATTGAGGAAATGATTGCCTGCCTGGGACAAAAGGTGTGGAATTGATGGCAAAGGCCAAGGAGGCTCCCGTACTAAACTCCTCAGCAGAGGGTACCAGTGCTGCCGTGGCCAATCTGGTGCTATTAGAATCATGGAGGGCTTGTCCTGTCTGACCTTCAAGAGCACCTTGGGAAGGAGAGGCAGAGGAGGAAAGGCATAGACGTGAAGATTGTTCCAAATGAATGATAGAGCATCCACTTTCCAAGCTTTTGGATGAAACATCTTTGTGCAAAACTTTGGCAACTGGAAATTTAGTGGAGAAGCAAACAGATCTATGTCTGGAGTCCCCCAAATCACTGTCAACTGTCGAAATACATGAGGATCCAATTTCCACTCGTGGGGATCCACCATCTGTCTGCTCAAAACATCTGCTAAAGAGTTCTGTGCTCCTGGCAGAAACCTTGCCTGAAGAGTGAGGTGTAAACTGAGAGCAGTCTCCCACAAAATCGTAGCTTGCCTGCAAAGAGGGTACGAATGGGTTCCCCCTTGCTTGTTGATGTACCACATGACAGTTGTGTTGTCTGTTTGAATCAACACTTGTCCTGGGTGAAGTAGATCCTTGAAAGCCATCAATGCAAATTGGACTGCTAACATCTCCTTCAAGTTGATATGCAAATGTTGAAGTCTGGCAGGCCACGTGTCTTGAACCCATTTTCCATTGAGATGTGCTCCCCAAGCCTTGTCTGAGGCATCCGTCGTTAAGATCTGACTCGCCTCTGGTCGGGTCACAGAGAGTCCCTTGTTTAGGTGACATTCCTGAGCCCACCACAAAAATTCCTTTTGAATGCAAGGTATTATCTGAATGACAGTGTCCAAATCGTGGCAGTGTTGAGTCCATACACTTTTGAGATACCATTGTAGCTTCCTCATATGCAGTTTGGCATTGGGAAGCACCAGAATACAAGATGCCATGAACCCCAAGGCTTGAAGGACTGTCCTTGCAGTCAGCCTGGACCGTAGAGACAATTGTTGGAAGTAAAGGGTAAGATTTCTTTGCTTGTCCGGGGTCAAAAATGCCATCTGAGAGGCTGTATTCAGTCTCACACCCAGAAAGCACATGTCCTGAGAGGGTACTAGACTGGACTTTGTTTCGTTCACAGAATACCCTAGGCACCTTAACACTGCCATAACACACTGTAGATGGTGAAGTAGCTTGTCTTTGTCTCGAGCAAGAATCAGGCAATCGTCCAAGTAAGGATAAATTTGTATTCCTCTTAACCGTAAGAAGGCTATCACCGGAGCCAGAACCTTTGTGAACACCCTGGGCGCAGTAGATAAGCCAAAGGGCAATGCAGAGAACTGATAATGTACAGTCTCAGCCCGAAAACGCAGGAATCTCCTGCAACTGGGCCTGATAGGAATATGAAGATAAGCCTCTTTGAGATCCAGAGTTACCATCCAGTGATCTTTGCCTAACAGAGGCAGAAGTTGTTGCAAAGTCAACATTTTGAATTTTGGAATGTCCAGGTATGTGTTGAGGATAGACAAATCCAGAATTGGCCTCCAAGTGTTTCCTTTCTTTGGAACAAGAAACAGGCGAGAATAAAATCCTAGGCCCACTTCTGACAGAGGGACCTGCTGTATAGCCCCCATTTGAAGAAGTCAAGAAATCTGTTGCGAGCCTCCACCCTTTGCTGAGGAGGAACGTCTGGGCATGCCTTTGAAAGGAGGCAATGTGTGGAAATAAAACTTGTAGCCTCGGTCTATAATGTCCAACACCCATTTGTCCTGGGTGACCAAAAGCCAATTTTGCCTGAAAAGTGCCAACTTTCCTCCCAGAGGAGCTGCCAGACAGGAAGGATCTGGCAGCTGAAGATGCAGGTTATTGGGTCTGTTTACGAAAGGACTGGCCCCTACCCTCACCTGTAGGTTGTGCAGGGGAACTCCACGTCCTAGGCCTGAAAGAACCCTGAGCTCTGCCCCTACCACGTCTAGATCTGCCCCTAGACTGTAAATCAGAAGAAGGGTAAGCCCATCCCTTAGTAGGCCAATTTCTGCTAAACTTAGGGGGCTGCACCTGCAAAAAATCCTTAACAGTCTGCATAGACTTAGCTTTGTCTTCCATTTTCTTCAAGACTGACTCCACAGGAGAACCAAACAAAACTTCAGACTGAAGGGGAGCATCCAAAATTCGAACTTTAACATGCTCTGACAAGTTCTGATCCTTAAGCCAGGCGTGCCTACGAATAACTGATCCAGTGGCAGCCACCCTGGAAGAAGCCTGTAAAGCATCGAAACCACATTGCAAAGAATGCTTACCCACCTGAGCAGAGGCATGAACCAAATCCTGTAATTCCTTACACTCTATGCCCTCTGCCAAAGCATCTACCTTAGATTTTAACTGAGTAAGGAGAAAATGCTGGTACTTCAGCATATGAAACGGGCAATTCAAAGCCCTCATTGCGAGAGTGGAAGAGGTATACACTTTTTTACCCCACCTATCCAAAGCTCTAGAATCTTTATCCATAGGAACTGGATTCTTTACAACAGAAGCCCTGACACCCTTAGGTCCCTGGCTAATAGTTTCTGGATCAGCCCTTGGGCTCTTATACAAATATTTATGAGCCTCTGGCACTCTGTAATACCTATCTGGTTTAACCGGTGCAGGAGGCAAAGAGTCCGGATTAAGGGAAGCCTCAGAGAAAACATCCTGAGCAACATCCAAAACAGGAGGTATAGCCAAGGGCCTATGTTGTGGTAAAACAAAATTCCTAAGCCTCTTTCGGGAATCTGAGAAATCCTGACCTTCCCATTTAAAATGCTCCCTCATAGAATGCAGGGTTTCTGAAAAAGAAAAATCCTCTGGAGGAGAAGCAGAAGGACTAGAATCCTCTGCGTCTGAATCAGAATAAGGAGGAAAATCCTGAATGTCTTCAGCCGAAGACTCTGAGTAATCTGAAGAATGTTCCAAACCTTCCACCTCTGGCTCCACCCTAGGCCTCTTATCTGGAGGGGGCATAGAACCTCTGATTAAGGTAATCAAATCTTCTGCCATTTTAAGCATGCGTTTTTTAGGGACAGAACCTGCAGAACTAGGACTGACGCCAGAGGAAGACAAACCAGGCCTGACCTTGGAAGGTACCTTAGAGACAGAAGGGGAAGGCCTAACCACCTTATGCAAAGAAGGGAGTACAGCAACCTGAGAGGCCCCCTCAGCCTGACCCGACTCCTGAGAGGCCACATCTTGCAAAATTAAAGGCTCCCCCTGAGACTCAGCTGAAACCTCGGCTGGATCCACAGATTCCACCGTAGTTTCTAAAGAACCGGCGTCCGGAACGGATGACTCATCCTGCTTGGACTAACGATTTTTCCTTGCGCTTCTTAGCGGTAGCGGGCGTCGGAGGATCCGACGGCATATTGTAATTACACCGCTTACCGAAGACAAGCCTAGCGCAATCTAACCTACGTTTAATGGTGCGCTTATTAAATCTAGCACAAAAGCGACACCCGACTACGTCGTGCTCAGGCCCCAAGCAAGGAATACAGAGAGAGTGGTAATCCCTATGAGGTATCTGTTTCCCACAAGAAATACAATTATTCACTTTTTCTGACATCCAGATTTAACTGAGGCAAGAAAAGACAAAAATATTCTCCAACGGGGTACTTAGCCCAACTTGGTTTTCGGTCTGAAACTCAGAATACGAAAATTTCAGGATGCCGAACGGCACTTGCAAACGCTGCTTCTGCTTCGGATCATGTGGCAAGAAAGACTGAGGATATGACGTTGGTCATGCTCTTTAGTACCACGGCGTACTGACGTCAGATCTGAGCGACCATGACCAACGCCAGCCTAACACTTTGGTATTCGGGCCGACCGAGGACAGCGGACTACCCACAGGTTATGACTGCAGCAATGTGAGATGAAGAACATCTGCTTCTGCTTCGGGCACTGCGCGGCAAGAAAGACTAAAGAAAATGGCGTCGGCCGCATCTTTTATACCCCTGACGGCCTGACGTCAGGGAAGGAGCAACAGCAGCCAATGCAGGACCCATGACTTTGGTATTCAGGCCGACTGAGGGCAACCTGCCAGCAGGATTACCCAAATGTAATGACTGCAACAGTGAAACACGAAGAACATCATTCCATTTGTGCTGTCAATTTTCATTCTTGCATAACGTGTGGGTTCGGATCAGACTCAGCCACGTTTCATGGCTCACGGCCATTGCAAACTCTTGAGCTCCTACCTTACCCATAATGCTGTAGTTCCCCCTCCATTACTCAGATCTTGTTTGCTGATTTTTATTTCTAAATGACAATGTTTAAATGAAACACCACTACCTGGAGCTCAAGAAGAGCAACATTGGCTCCTCCACTTTCCTCTCGATCTTCCTCATAAACAAAATGTAGGGGGATGGAAAGAGGGAAAGTGAAGAAGAATGAAAATAGACAACACAGATGGAACATTATGATTACATAACTTCTTTATCTGATGGTATCAATTTTCATACATTCTTCAAAATGTGGGACAGGGTCCCCAGCTACCTGAATCCCAGGAGAACTCTAAAAAAGGTAATTTCTGCGTACTGTTGAGCCGAATGGCTGCTCTTCCCCTACAGACCAGATCAACTTTTTAATGAGCAATCAAAGTATGAGGATTAGCCCAAACAGCTGGAGCACAAATATCATCCATGAAGTATCTGGATAGAAATACTTAAGAGGTTTGCCTTGAATCTAGTTGAATGAGCTCTCAAAGGTTTTGGCAAGGACAAATCCAATTTACTGTAGACAAAAAAATTCAATCAATCAATCGGTTAGCCACTTAGATAAAGTTATTTTGGTGACTGGCTTACCCAATCTTGATTCTGAAAAGACGACCAATAACTGATCTGACTTCCTGAATTTGTCAGTTCTATGCAGACAGAAATGCAGTCCCCTTTGTTGGAGAAATTTGGGAAGAAAACTAGAAGGTTGATGGACTGATTAATGTTGGATCTTGACACCACCTTAGGAAGGAAAGATGGATTGATTCGTAAAGACACTATCTTTATGAAAAATCAAGATGAGGCTTGCAGTTCTGAAGCTCTCCTAGCTGATGTAATAGCTACTAAAAATACTGCTTTCCAAGTTAAAATCTTCATTTCACATTTAGCAGCTGGTTCAAATGGTGACTGAGGCAGGGCTTGTAAGACTAAATCCCATGGTGGAGTAGGATCTTTAAAGGGAGGTTTCAGTAAAAAGGTTCCTTTAATAAATGCCTTGCTTAATTGCGATGAAGCCAAGGAGAAACTGTCAACTCCAACATAAAAATTACAAATAGCAGCCAACTGGACTTTAACTGTTGAAGAACTAGCCTCTTCATTAGAAATACCAGCCAAAAATTCAAGAACCTTGGGTACTGGCTCTGAAAAGGGGTCAATGTCTTTCTGGTGAGCCCAAACAACAGATCTTTTCCATTTACTTTTACAAATCTTCCTAGTGGAAGCTCTGTGGAAAGACAACAGGATGTGATAAACAGGGAAGGAGGGCCTTGGTTGTCTAGCTGCCAATGGAAATGGAGAAACCATCCAGTCAACTTTAGGCCCAAAATGCCCAGATAAATCATGTCTGTCATAGGAGACAGAAGGTATGCACATTTAAGGCTCATATATAGTACAAGCAGAAAACTACACCTCAAGGTAAAAAGGGATAATGATGAAACAAGAGCAAAGCTCAAGGAATAAGGACAGTCTGGGATTTTGGATGTCGATCCTTAAGAATTACAATAGCCATACATAATGTCGTATTCATAAAGTACCAAAAGGTATTCTAAGAACTAAGCCAACACAGAAATGGAGAAAAGAGATTCTGCCAGTAGTGGTGATGACTAACTACGGGTACAGCGAGGGTTGAAAATTACTGAAGAAAATGGCAAAGGAATCAAGGTACTGAGATCACACAATTAGACTGGGAAAGGTAATAGAATCGGAGGAGGGCAAGAATACATTCGGACTGCAGGCTAGAGGCTACCTTCTCTATCAAGGGCTGATACCAGAGTATAGGCAAGAGAAGGAATAAGGGGGATTTCTAATTGAAAGACCAGCACTGATGGAGTTATTAGCTGAAGCTAATACAGAAGCTGCAGTTAAGGGATAACTAGTAGGGCATATACAACATTGCATAATAGCTACAGGAATCAATCACAAGAGGTTAGAAAAATGGGGGAGAGAGAGTGGATAAGCAATTCACACAGAAACAGGGAGGATATATGCATGACTCGGAAATATGCAACAAAGTCTAGAAGATTCAGAATTTTTGCTTGGAAGTGTTTGCAAACTTATTTTTATACTCCAAACAGACTCCAAAGAAATTTTCCTCAAGTAGACTGCAAATGTTAGAGGTGTGATGGGTAGCACAGAAGTAACTGGGAGCATATTTTCTGGAGTTTAATGAACTGACTTAAAAAATTCCCTGCAAACTACTTTGTCAAAAACACTGGGTGAGGGAATTGATTTAACTAAGGAAATTATTTTTTGAGGTGTGACACAGGGTCTGAAATGCCTAGAAATAATAAGGTCTTGGTGTGTTTAATTCTGGTGGGTGCCAAAAAATGTAATTAGCAGAAAATGGAAATCAAAGTCTAAACCAACCATATTACAAGCAGTGAACATAGCAACATCGACAAAAAAAATGGAAGTGGAATCTTTAAAAAAGGATAGGAGGAAATTAGACAGAAAAAATGGGAACTGTGGGAATAATAAATGCAGAATAATGTTTTGGAGAAGGAATGTGGTTTAAGAAAGGCAGGAATTGAATGAAGTATATAATGTTCAATTAACATATGTTCTTCACTTATGTTTGCAACTAAAAATATCAGTATGGTTTGTTTTCATTTATATAAACGTATGATTGCCTACGTCATAATTCAGTAAAGATGTTTTTTATTTAAAAAAAAAAAAAAATACTTTCTCTATGGGACTTAAAAGTAAACCTGACTGTTTAGTAAACAGTACCAAAGCAATCCTGGTCGAGTCACTCAATCTGTTCACTCTGACTTTTGCCAGTGGCATCATCACTGAAGTTTGGCATACAACAGCGGTTATTTCACCCCATAAGGGTGGTCCTCCTACCACTAACCCCAGAAATTAAAGACCCATCAGCCTAACGAGTCTCATTTGTAAAGCCAAAGAGGATATTAAAACTGACCTTATTAACTATGACATTAAAAATCACATCAGGCTAGACCCTCAGCAGTTTGGCTTTTCAAGTGTAAACCCTGTCTAACAAATCTGGTTAACTTCTTTGAAAATGTAGCACAAAAAGCTGTTGAGAGTATTCATGCTATACACACAACATACCTTGATCTGTCCAAGGCCTTTCGACACTATACACATGCTAGTGCATGAAAGTTAAATGCATTACAAATATACCCCTATGTAGTAAGATGGAGAGCAAACTGGCTAAGGGACGGAACCCATACTATGCTGGTAGCAGGTGCCTCATCGAAGATTATGAAGGTAGCCAGTGGTGTTCCGCAAGACTCTGTGCTGGGATCCCTTCTGTTTGGCATTTACTTTTCCAATCTCAAAACCACAAAGACCTCTGGCTAACTGGAAGTCAATGTCAAATCACTAACACCTAAACCTTACAAGGAGTTACAGTTGTAAGAATTTGATTTGCTAACAAGAAGCTTAAATTAAATGCTTAAAAAAATATAATGCAGTCACATTTGGAAAATACATTCCTTCCTCACTACACAACATAGATACTACCTCACTCCAAAATGAAAATGTTTCAGACCTTGGTACATGGACTGATAATTCCCTCTCCTTTTATCATCATGTAATCAGACGTCCTTCTACTTACTGCAGTTGATCACCAAAGGGATATTTTTCAGATATAGAGAACAAAGTCCCTTTATATTCAGCATTGATTAGGCCAATTATTTAACACTATGCCCCCTTTGGGATGTACCTCACTAACAAGTAAATCACGCAAAAGCAAAGAAGCAACTGGTAACAGGATCCAGGAACACCCGTAGAGACAATAATTCAGCTGCAGCAGTAGAAAACAGTTTTAATTCCAAAACAATTCCTTTAGCACAGATAAAAAAGCACAATAAGGACAAGCGCTTTCGCCTGGACCATTCCAGGCTTTATCAAGTCAAAGTGAATAACAATGATAAAAACACTTTATAAATAGGTTGAACTGTTTGGTCACATGGTCGTTTGGCTGTTAATTAATAATTTAATGACACCTGATGCAGGTAAAGAGCCTTTGCTGATGTGTACTCATAGAGTTTAAAAATACATGGCTCCAAACCTCTTATAAGCAATGTGATTATACAAATAACTATTGCTGTTTGTATATTACAAACAGTACAATGTTTAAAATATTCATAAAAAACTTTCTTTTTAAAAAACAGAAATTAAATCATCTGACATAAGAATGTTCTCTGTAGGTGCATAAAACATTAGTACATGTTCTGTCTGAAAGCAAACCAAAAAATAACAACAAACAAATAAAAAAATAGAAAAAATAGAAAAAATAGGCACTAGAATCAGGGGGTAACATGCCAACTTATATTGGGGAGTTTCATATAAAACTATAATCTTGCTCTTCTAAGTTTGAGAACTGGGCCTATGCTCAGCATGCCATTCAGGCCAGGTGTGCTGCCCGCATCAAGGATTCTCAGTCACTGGAATTATATTCCAAGGTCTACAGAAAACCCTCTTTTTCCAACTCCCTGCTGCACTTTAATAGTCAACACCCATTCTACCAAAAGAAAGGAATATAACTATATTGGTCACATTAGGTTTGGAGCCATGTAATTAGGCTAATTATTTCAGTGAAGCTTGCATTTTGTCAGCTTCTCTTTTTAAGCTTTCAATAAATTGAGTTTTAACAGCCTGAAGTTTGAAGCTGTGGATGACAACAGTTTGGATACTCAACTATTTTCAGTTCATCATATTCTAGTGAAGCTTACATCCTGTCAGCTTCACTTTTTAAGTGATTAATAAATTGTGTTTTAACAGTCTGAAGCCTGAAGCTGTGGACGACACCTAAGGTCTTTTTACTTTGTTTGTGCTAAGGGCAATTATTGTTGCCAGGCATTTTGTAAATTATCCCTCTTTTTTGGAACTGGAACGCCTAATGATGAAGGATCAGTGCCTGGTTGCAGGAGCTGTACAGCCTTCAAAAGCACTGGACCAAGCTTAGCTATTGCTCACAAAGAACCTGGGGGGAAATGGGATATAGTCAGGGCACTCTGCTTAGAGGGCATCTGTCATGAGGTGGGAAAGGAGAGAAAAATATGCCTAACTTACTGGGTACTATTCCAATTGTGCATCTGACACAGGAGACCTAAGCTTTGTGGGAACGCAAAACTTGCATGCCAAACCACTCATCCTCCTCCTCTCTGGCTAACAGAGGTTCCACTTTCCACCATACAGATGACTATGCAGGCCTCCACAGCACATGCACGGAGTCATACATTCAAGAAAAGGCCCTGTACAGGACTGGCCCAAATGGATGTGCCCAGTTCTTCAGATATGGTGGCCTTCTGATGGCTTCGCTAGAGGATTGTGGATGTCTCAGCTGGAGGCTGCAAAGCACCTTGTCTAAGCTAGCACTCAGTGCCTGCAATGCAGCTCCAGCACTCCTTTCAAGTTTCTCTTTCCTTTTTGAGAGGAAGCCATATGAAATTGCCACTGCAGACTGGGTTAAGGCCTTGAGTCTACTCCTTAAGGTTTAAAAGGTGAAGTCCTGGCAGACATCACAGTGTGATTCAAGTGGTGTTCTGCTTCAAGACAAAAGACATATCAACTGCAGTAATCTCTATGAGGGATTTTGCCTACCACAGTCATGTTTTTGTTTTTAAGTAAAAGTAACCAATAATAGCAATAAGCATGACTAAATAAAATGCACCCAAGCACAATGAGTGAAATAAATGGTTCCCCAATAGGATGTTTATCTTTTCCAAAGCTCAAAAGCAAGCCAAGTGGACAATGGTAGAACTGAATGCAGTCCTGATGATAAAGTAGGCTTCTGCACTTGCGAACTGCTAAAAGTTATTAAATGGCAAAGGCAGACTCCCTTCCTAAACTAACACACTTGAATGCATTCTACACAAAGCTGGAAGGATCCTAAGCTCTAATAGTTGTGCCAGATGTACGATGACACCTAGCAGACAAGTCACAGAAGTAAGACATGTTCCAATAGTATCATAAAAAGAAGAGTAGCAGTTGTTCATTGTAAAGCCACTGCCATGTGACAGCCCATTTTAAGGGTCAGAAATGCGTAGAAAACCATTTTAAGGGCAGTCACTATACTCTTCTACCTCAAGGAAGAGTAAACCTGTCTGGTGGACATCTTCAATAAACTGTATAACAAAAGGAAAAATGGCTGTCCAGGACCAAGAAGGAGAAGGTGCCTAATTGGAAGCAATCTCGCCTTAGCGTAAACAAGCAAATAAGAGCACTTGTGAAATCTTCCAAAGCAAACTTTGGGTCCAAACTGGCCACATCTACTAAAGATAATCATAAGGCCTTCTTCACACATGTACACAATCTCAAAGGAAGTACTCGGATCTGCTCAGAACTGGTGGTCAAGGACACCACATACACAAATGCCATAGATAAAGCAAACCTGCTGGCAGATAGGTTCAGTGAAAACTTCACCCCTCAGTCTCCCATCAGTAAATCAGGACATACCCAGCACTTGCCCCCCTCCCCTTATCTCTATGGTGCAAGTCATCAATGTCCTCTCAAGGGAAAAAATACAGCCTCCAAGGGATTCGATAACATCTCAGCCTGCATCCTACATGAACTCAGGCAGGAACGTGCAGCACCATTAGTCACCCTATTCAACCAAAACCTGAGTACCAGCTTCATTCCAGCCAAGTGGAGGACAGCCACCATCATCCCTTTGCATAAAAATGAAGTGCCCACCGATCCAGGAAATTAAACCCATCAGCCTGACTAGCCTGATCTGTAAGGCCATGGAACGGATTATCCTGGACCTCATTAACAAGGACATTGGCAACCTCCAAACACTCGATCCCAGAAAGTTCAGTTTTTAACATGCCTGTTAAATCTGGTCAACGTTGAGACAGTCACAAAGCCATGGATGAGGGGATGACGGTGAACACCGCCTACCCTAACCTGGCCAAAGCCTTCGATACTAATCCCTACTTGGGTTTAATACCTGCTCTCTCAACTAGGCATCAATCTGTACGTTACCAGATGGGCAGCAAAACAGCTCACTGATAGAATTTACCTAGTCAAAACAGGGGAAGCCACCTCAAGCAGTAGACCCTGTAACGAGCGATGCACCCCAGGGATCGGTCTTGGGGCCTCTGCTTGGGATATACTTTTCTGAGGTGCAGGCCAAAACCAGAGGGCTATGGATGACCAAACTTTGCAAATGACTGCTAGTTGTGCACTGTCATAAATTCCCCTAGTGATGTGGACATCTACCAACAGGGTCTCACCCAAATAAATGACTGGTACTAGAAACATGGTCTCAAACTGAATACCAAAAAATGCATCATCCCCTTTGGGGAGAGTGACGCCTTCACGAATTATCACATTAATAACAAGGTCCTAATCAGTCATGAAGGATTTGGGCACCCAGGTTAATAGCAAACTGACTTTTGACCACCACATTGCCTCCGTTGTACAGAAAGCTTTCTACATGGCCCATCGCATTAGCAAGGATATCTCATCCAGGTACAAGGTCATAACATCCCTGTATTTTTCCCCTTATAAGACCCATTATTGAGTACAATGTCCCTTTCGGCATATACCTCACAAAGCACATGCAGCAGCTGGAGAGACCAGAGAGGTTCCTCACCAGGAGGATCCAGGGCCTCAAACATCTACCATACACAGATAAGGTAAAAAGCCCTGTCCCTCTATTCAGTCTCACAGAGACTCCTCAGAGGTGACCTCTGTCTGGCATATAAAACAATCTCAGTCCCCACCTTGATGGGACTGCTGCATATCAGACAGTCAAGCTCCATTCGAGTAACCAGCACACCCAATCTCAACCTGGTCTGTGCCATCAACAGGACTTGTTGGCAGGACAGATTTGTGTCCCAGATATGACTCCTTCTGTGGAACAGACTCCCTCTCCACATCAGGGAGAGTACCTCATTAAGCCTTTTTAAGAGCAACAGGGATAAAGTACAGTTTTGTACCTACCATAAATGTAGATGTCCGATAGGTATGCATCTGCAGTCATAACATATGGGTTGTCCTGCCTCAGGCAGCCCTTCGGTCGGCCAGATTCCAAAGTCTGGGTCTGGCCTCGGCTGATGTAGCACATTCCCCGACGTCAGAGCGTCTGGGGTATAAAAGCATCAGCCGACGCCATTTTCCTCAGTTTTTCTTGCCCCAGATGCCAGGTGCCCTCTAGGAAGGCTAAATTTGGATAAATGCAATAGAATTCCAAACATTTGCAAAATTGTATATATATATATATATATATATATATATATATATATATATATATATATATATATTTATATATATATATATATATCTATATATATATACATGTATATACAAACAAATACACCATAACAGATTCCCCCAGCAAGCTAAAAGAGGGGGTAAACACCCTAGGAATACCACAGAGGGGTAGGAGGGAGGGTAACCCTGACTGCAGATGCATACCTATCGGACATCTACATTTATGTTAGGTACAAAACTGTACAATGTCCTTCAAGGATGCATCTGCAGTCATAAGATATGGGTAGAATACCATAGCCAATCTGGGGGAGGAGGTACTAAGAAAAAGATGGTGTAGTTAAGATCCCCTGCAGGACTGCAGTAGCAAAGCCTGCTCTGGATCTGGAGTATAAAGGTAGATTGTAATGTTTGGTAAATGTATGCACGGAGCTCCAAGTAGCAGCTTCTAAAATGTCCTTGGTAGCCACCCCTCGTAGGAAGGCTGTAGTGGTGGCCGTGGCCCTTGTGGTATGAGGCCTGATGTTTGCAGGAACTGACTTTCCATGAAAGGAGTAACAAAATCGAATGCAATTTCCTATCCATTTTGAAATTGTTTGTTTGGAAATTGCTTTTCCTTGCACCCCAGCAGCATATGCTACAAATAGTTGGTCAGTTTTTCTGCTACTTTTAGTTCTGTCCAAGTAGTAGCATAGTCTGTGTATATCCAGGGTGTGTAGAAGTTTTTCCCCTCTATTCTGTGGATTTGGGAAGAACGTAGGCAAGTGAATAGCTTGGTTCAAGGATACCCTAGATACCACCTTTGGCATAAAAGTAGGATTAGTTCTTAGTGTAACACTATCCTGATGGAAGATAAGAAATGGCTGTACTGCCATTAATGCTTGTAACTCAGATACTCTTCTTGCTGAAGTTCTTGCCAGAAGAAATGCAGTTTTCCAAGACAGAAACTGAAGATCCGCTGTCGCTGCTGGTTCAAAGGGAGGAAGTGTTAGTTTCTCCAAGAAAAAAAGTTGAGATCCCAAGCAGGTAAAGGGGGTTTTCTTGGAGGTTTGATATTTTTGATCCCCCTCAGAAATTGCTTGAGGACAGGGTGTGAGAAGATAGGTGGATCCACATTGTATTCTGCTAAAATTGCTGAGGCATGAATCTTAATGGAAGAATAGGAAAGGCCATTGTGGAACAGTTCTGCTAAGTATTCCAGAACATGTGTCATGCTTGCCACTGTCACATCTAAGCCTTTTGATGTGTTCCAAATGAGAAATCTTTTCCATTTAGCTGAGTATGTCTTCCTTGTGGAAGGCCGGCGAGCTTCCATGATAATGTCCTCCACTCTCTGTGATAAAACATTTTGTTTTGGATTTAAGGGATTTTCCAGGCAGTTAGCTGCAATGTTTTTAAGTTGGGATGCATGCTCTTGAAATTGTTCTGCGTCAGAAGAAGAGGCCATAGGGGGAGAGGCCATGGTTTTGCCTGTGACATGCTCCTCAATAGTGGATACCAGTGTTGCCTTGGCCAGTCTGGAGCTATCAGAATCACTCTTGGCTGTTCCTCCCTGATCTTCAGTAGAACCTTGTACATTAAAGGGAGAGGTGGGAAGGCATATACTTTTAGAGCTTTCCAGCTGAAAGAGAGAGTCCACCCTCCATGCTTGTGGGTGGTATGTCCTTGAGCAGAATGTCCTCAGTTGATGGTTGAGGGGGGAGGCGAACAGATCTATCTCTGGCGTTCCCCATGCCTTTGTCATGAGTTGGAAGATGTCTGGGTGCAGCATCCATTCGTGTGCATCCATGGTAGTTCTGCTTAAGCTGTCTGCCAGTGTATTTTCCTTTCCTGGCACGAACTGGGACTGCAGTTGGATATTGAGTTTCAGGCATAGCTCCCATAGATTCATAGCCAGCCGGCATAGAGGGTAGGAGTGTGTGCCTCCCTGCTTGTTTATGTACCACATGACCATGGTGTTGTCTGTCCTTATTAACAGGTGGCCTTGATGGAGGAAGGGTTTGAAAGCCTCGATTGCATGCATCACTGCCAGCATTTCCTTTTGGTTTATGTGCATGTGTAGCTGTCCTTGAGACCATAGGCCTTGGATACATTTGCCCTCCATGTGTGCTCCCCATCCTCGGTCTGAAGCGTCCGTGGTGATGGTTTGTTTTGTTTTTTTTGTTTGTTGAAAGGCAACCCTCTGTTGGATTGGCAGGCCTGAGCCCACCACAGGAATTCCTTTTGAAGGCAAGGAATGATTGATATCAAAGTTTCCAAACTGTGACTGTGTTGAGACCATACACTCCTTAGATACCATTGTAATTTTCTCATATACAGCCTGGCCTGTGGTATCAGAATTATGCAGGATGCCATGTAACCCAGGGCCTGCAGGATTTTCCTTGCAGTAAGCTGAGCTTGTCTTGTCAGATTCATGAAGTAATCCGGAAGTTGTTTTTGTTTTTCTTCTGTGAGAAAGGCCATTTGGGTGGTTGTGTCTAGATCCGCACCCAGAAAGGTTATCCTTTGGGATGGAACCAGTCTTGATTTTTGGATGTTGACTGTGTATCCCAATGCCTGTAGTAGGTGGACGGCATAGGCCAAGTCTTTTATCAAATTTACCTTGTTGTCCGCTTGTATAAGGCAGTCGTCCAGATAAGGGTAGATTTGAATCCCATGAAGTCTGCAGTGTGCAATTACTGATGCCAGGCATTTCGTGAATACTCTGGGCGCAGTAGATAAGCCAAAGGGCAATGCTGAGAATTGATAATGCTCTGATCCTGCAAGAAATCTGAGGTGTCTTCTGCAGTTTGGTCGAATAGGGACGTGCAGGTATGCCTCCTTGAGATCTAGAGTCACCACCCAAGACTCCTTGCCCAACATGGGAAGAAGTTGCTGTAGGGTCAGCATCTTGAATTTTGGCACAATGAGGTAAGTACTCAGTGCGGACAGGTCGAGAATAGGCCTCCATTGATTTTCTTTTCTTGGTACAAGGAATAGTCTGGAGTAAAATCCTTGGCCTTGCTCTGAAAGTGGTACCTTTTCTATAGCTTTCATTTGAAGCAAGTTGTTGATCTGCTTTAAAGCCTCTGCCCTCTGATTTGGTGGTAGGTTTGGCATTCCGTTTCTTTTTGGCAAAGTGTGGAAGTGGAACCTGTATCCTTTGTCTATTATTTGCAGTGTCCATGTGTCCCTTGTAATATAATGCCAATTTTTCGAGAATAAAGCAAGCTTTCCGCCCAAGGGTGCTTCCAGTTGAGCCCTGGTGGGCGGAATCAGAGTAAAGTCATTGAGCCTGTCCTGGTGTAGTAGTAGTTGTTGCTGCTGTTGCACTACCTCTCTGGTTGGCAGGCTGCCACTGACGGCCTCTGTAAGAGCCCCTAGATTGGCCTCTGCCTCTGGGGCGTCTGTTCCTGCCTCTCTGGACTCTGTCCGAGTCTGGAAAGGACCAATTCTTAGTAGGCTAGTTTCTGCTGAATCTCGGTGGTTGTACTTGTAGGAAATCCTTAACTGTTTGCACAGATTTTGCCTTTTCTTCATACTTTTTTAAGACCTCCTGAGCAGAGGAGCCAAATAAATTTTGTTTCTCCATTGGAGCATCCAGGAGTTTAGCTTTAACATGGTCTGGCAAAGATTGTTCCTTCAGCCAGGCATGCCTACGAATAACTGCCCCAGTCATAGCTGACCTAAATGAAGCCTCCAATGCATCATAACCACACTTTAAGAAATGATTACTAACCTGCTGTGAGTTGTGTACCAAATCCTGAAGGGATTTACGGTCAAGGGGCTCAGGAGAAGAAAGCTTCTTGTTCAGTTCATCTAACTAATACTCTTGGTACTGTATCATATGAAATTGACAATTTAGTGCCCTGACGGAAAGAGTTGCAGAGGTATATACCTTCTTTCCCCATCTCTCTAAAGCTCAGACTCTCTTTCAGAAGGTAGAGGGATTTTTGGCAGTGGCAGCCGCAACCCCTTTAGAGCCCAGAGTAATAGTTTCTGGGTCTGCAGAATGGGCTTTATACAGATGAAAATGAGAATCCGGGACCCTGTAGTATCTATCAGGTTTGGCAGGGGCCAGGGGGAGAGTATCCGGGGCTGTGGATCTGACCAACCGGCACTTGCGAACAGCTTCTGCTTCGGGCACCGTGCGGCAAGAAAGACTGAGGAAAATGGCGTCGGCTGATGCTTTTACACCCCAGACGCTCTGACGTCGGGGAAGGTGCGACATCAGCCGAGGCCAGACCCAGACTTTGGAATCCGGCCAACCGAAGGGCTGCCTGAGGCAGGACAACCCATATGTTATGACTGCAGATGCATCCTTGAAGGACATCTGGATGGAACAAAAAATACAACCCTGGACTTCCCACCTGTGTCCCTGCTGGACAGGGGCATCGGGTGCTGACTTGTCGTATCATGGGCTAAATTCTTGGCTAGACTTGTACGGGCCCAGGGCCAATTGCCTAGTAACTTCCTATGATCCTATGACATCAAAACGCAATCAATACAAGACCAATAGCTGCACAAGACATTTTAAAGTATTCTTGCCCAGAAAACAATATGGCATTCACCCTGAATTTTAAGGAGCAAGGCCTTGAGATAATTGTTAGACACAGTGAGAGATTGTGAGACTGGAAGAAGCCATCAAATTCTAAGCTGAAGAAGGGGTAAGAGAGAAGAGAGTCTCAGGTCTGAGGCCCTGTAAAAGGAGAGGAAGGTTGGGCAGCATAAGGACAAGGCAACACACTAAAGAGGCCCAAAAACAGAAGAAAATGATGTGGAGGGCTATTATTGCAACAGTGATCTAATAAAGTATGCAGTATTATGGAAGGCTCTTACACAACAGTACGCTGTCCTTTCATTAGCTCATTGTAGTACAAGTCTAGACTACTACAGAGATTATCACAGCTTACAAAGAAAAGGAAATTAACTCAACAGAATAAAAGCTGCAACACACTGCAGAATACCTGTAACAATCCTAGCTCTTGCCATGGAAAATACACTCAGTTTACAGCGTTTGGAAAAAGTATGGACAAACGACCATATGTGTTGCTCCCAAGACAACATGAGCAGTCTCCACCTTCAACAGGTCACAACAGTACTTGCACTTCAATGGTGTGTACTCTTAACAGATTCTTTTATTTTCTTAAACTTGGAGGCATAACAGAATACAACATAATGGGCCAATAATTTGGAAACTGTCTCTGGACACAGCTGTCCTCCTCTTCCTTACTGAAAAGCTTTTAACAGCTTTTGTCCTGGGCAAATAAACCTGGGAATGCAGTGAGAACTTTTATTTCCATTTGGGGGGTGGAATGAAGAAAGGTAACTGAATGGCTTGGTAGACTAACTTCTGTGATTACCTTTGAAATAAAGGAGACCAAAAATGATTCTTTAAATGTCAGTCCTTTAACTTCTGGTACTCTTGATGCAGAGGTGACGGCTAACAACAAAGCCACTTCCAGGTTAGAAATTTCACAGGTTCAGACAGTTTGTGTCAGATTTTCTAAGAAAAATCTCAAGGAGGAGCAATATTTTTCTGGGAAGTCTGAAATGCAGAACCCCTTTTAAGAAGTATTTAACAGGAAACTGGAATGCCAATGATAAATCTATGGGATGGCAGGCTTAACCAAAAAAAGCACCTTAGTGGAAGTACAAGACAACCCTGTATTAAACATCTAACTTACACACTTTAAAGATCAGAGATACTAGACATATAACACCCAGATTCTTTTGTTGCACTACATGAAAAAGTCATCCATTTTAAGAAGTAGGATTTCCTAGTAGCAGTTTTCCTAGCATTCTTCAAGTATGTTAAGCTCGTATTCAGTAAACTGGGGACCTGAAAGTGAGTCAAATAATCCAAGCTATCAGATGAAATTTTTCAAACCTGTGTGAGGATTCCACTGCTCTGGGATATGAAATTCATGTGGGAGGGCAGCACAACGCTTCTCCTGGACATTTCCAGGAAAAACAAAAATGCTACCTAAACCGAAAGGCCGCTCTTAATAGTATCATTGGCTCTTCCTCCTTACCTTCTGATTCACCCTCAAAGTAGGGGGATCAGAGTAAACAAAGAAGGAGATCTGTCCTTCTAAAGGAGAAAGCATCCACTTCTCAAACTTCTTTGTGTGACGCTTTGTGCAGAACTTCTGAGAATGTCAATTGCTCACAGCTGCAAACAGATCCATCTCTCAGACATCTCACCTGCGAACCAGTTCAACTGAACTCAAATGAGATGGAAAGCAGACTGCCTTTAACCTCATCTAACAGTTCAGTGCTATTTCCCAGGCAGTCACAGCTGGCTTCCAGCAGCAGTGAGACCGAGTTCCTCCATGTCTGTTGGTGTTCAACATCACTATAATAATGTCCATGGTTCACGTGCAGAACATTAGTCTTTCAGAATGGAGTGAAATACAGAAGTACCTGCAACATGGCCTTCATATGCACTACTGTTTTTCATCTGCTTCCTACAAGTCTTGGACCCTAAGGTTCTGAGAATATCCCTTGTCAATTCTGAAACATCTATATTTAGGGACTAATTTAGAAGTTTCTTTTGAACGGTACCTCCAAATTCTGCCTGATCTGAAGGAATTCCCAAAGTATGTCATGAGTGAGCAAAGTATGGTAGGAAACATCTGTTCTACGGACTGTGTGTTGACACCCATTGGATCATAGGTACCAATGGAGCTTTCTTATGCACATCTCTACCAGTGGTACTATGAGGGTAATAGAAGCAATCTACCCCAGTGTCCTAAAGCATTCTCTGGCTGAAATTTTCTTCTGACAGCTACAGTCTGGAACTGCCCCAAGGAATATCACTTTTTGGAAGGGGAAGACTTGACTTGAGAATGATGAAGGAAAATCCAAAACATTGGAAGTAGTCCATGGTGAAATGGAGGGCCCTTGTCTACCACCCCTTTAACACTACACCTTAAGCCCTTTACTCTGCAACAAGCTATAACTGGAGCCAGACACTTTGTGAAAACCTTGGGTGCAGTGGCCAAACCACAGAGTACTGAAGTAAGCTGACAGTGGCCTGCCTCAAGCATGTGGAAATGCCTGTGGTGCTTGTGAAAGGGAATATGGACACCCTTTAAGATCTAAAGAGACTATTACAATCTGAGGAAATGAGAGGACTATAAAGGCCTATAACAACAACATTCTGAGTTTGGGAAATATTGAGGGAAGCACAGAGTTTTGAATTCTCCAAGATGGGTCTCTAACTCTTCCTTTTGAGGCAGCAAAAAACACTAACTAAACCCCATCATTTTTGTTCCACTCTAGGAACGAATTCCAATACCCCTAATAGTAGGAGTTCCTGAAGACTAGGGAGAATTAAATGCTTTAGTTCTTTTGACATAGAGGGAGCTTCTCAACCTGACATTTACAAAATGGGGGGGAAAGAGGCTGCTGATGCTATTTTACATTCACAAAATCCAGAAAAGGACATTTTGATATAGTTTACTGGAAATGTAGTTGACTGTTTCACACCTTTTGCAATATACAATAAAGGACTATGTACCCACATATGAACTGGTTCAGCAATATTGACAGTTAGAAGGATGCAAGTAATATTCTGTTATGGCAGCTAAGAATATGTGAAGAGAAACTGAAATCAAGCTCTTGATTATGAATGTAGGCAGTACAATACAAGAAGCGAAAATGTTTTTAGTCCCCCAGTCATATATATATGGGTCAGGCAAATTTGAAGTTATGGATGATAAAGAGTTGAAGGAATTTACTCGGGAGGGAAAGAGAATAAGAGGTTAAGTGGGATTAGTGAATTGTCTCCATAGAACAACGCAGTTTAGTGTTACCTGATTTGAAACATCACTTAAGAGAAATGCAGTTAAAGCTTATAAGCATAACACAAACAGAAGGTTATAAATCAAAGTAGTAAAGAATGCTGATGAAACGCTGTGGTAGGGTCAAGAAATTGAGACTAGGATTTTGGATGCAAGTCCTTCAAGGAAAATAAAAATACAGATTATTATAAAGTAATAGCAAGTATTTTAACCACTAAGCATGAGAATGGAGAAAGCAGATTTTAATAGGCAATGTCTGCAAGTAGAAGCTGAAATTTACAGGGGGAAATTAGCAAAGGAAGCAAAGGCAAGGGATGAGGCTAAGCAGTTTGCACTACAGATTAGTGATTATTAAAGTATAGACAAAAAAAAAAAAAGATGGAGTGCCAAGTGATACAACTGTTATGGTACAGTTTTTTTTTTTTTTACTTAAGCCTAGAACAAAAAATGCTTACAAAAAAAGGAATACATACTTGCCCCCTACCTCTGCCAATCCCTCCCCTTCTAAAAGGGAATTCTACCTTTTCTAGCTTTACAAAGAACCTTAAAAAGCCTACCTTCTCCAGCAAGATAAATGTTTCTGCCTAGATAAAGGACATATGACCTAACTCTCCCTGCCCCACTACTAGTAAAACCACTTCCAGTAACTCAACTCTTTCGAGATAGGTACCACTTTTAACTGAATTCAACTACTTCCTCATGAATTGAATTTGTATGTAAAATACATATTGTATACTTACTTTTATTATTATTAACTTTGTCAGAAAAATTTTGTCACCATTGTTTATATGTGAATTAAGACAGACACTGGGATGCAGTGAAGAGTTACCGAATAGATGGGAAACTACAGCAGAGCTAGTAAGGGAGACTGCTAGAACAGTGCTTGGTGTGACAACTGGACAAAGGAAGGAGGACAAGGAGACCTGGTGGTGGAATGAGGAATTACTGGAGAGTATACAGAGGAAGAGGCTGGTGAAGCAGAAGTAGGATTGCCAAAGAGATGAAGAAAGTAGACATGAGTATAAGGAAATGAGACACATGGCAGAGAGAGATGTGGCGAAGGCTAAGGCATATGGAGAGTTGTATGAGAGATTGGACACTAAAGAGGGAGAAAAGGACCTGTATCGATTAGCTAGACAGAGGGACAGAGCTGGGAAAGATATGCAGCAGGTAAGGGTGATAAAGGACAGTGAGGGAAATGAACTCACAAGTGAGGAGAGTGTGTTGAGTAGATGGAAAGAGTACTTTGAAGGGCTGATGAATGAAGAGAATGAGAGAGAAAGAAGGTTGGATGAGGTAGGGATAGTGAATCAGGAAGTGAAACAGATTAGCAAGGAGGAAGTAAGGTCAGCTATGAAGAGGATGAAGAACGGAAAGGCTGTTGGCCCAGACGACATACCAGTGGAAGCATGGAGGTGCTTAGGTGAAATGGCAGTGGAATTTTTAACCAGATTGTTTAATGAAATTTTGGAAAGTTAGAGGATGCCTGACGAGTGGAGAAAAAGTGTTTTGGTACCTATCTTTAAGAATAAGTCTGATGTGCAGAGCTGCAGTAACTACAGAGGGATAAAATTGATCAGTCACAGCTTGAAGTTAAGGGAAAGAGTAATGGAAGCTAGGTTAAGAAG
The DNA here is from genome assembly GCF_019279795.1 of Protopterus annectens. NCBI lineage: Eukaryota > Metazoa > Chordata > Ceratodontiformes > Protopteridae > Protopterus > Protopterus annectens. The sequence continues at coordinate 347,063,677 of NC_056747.1, read as the reverse complement.
GGAGGTGATGATTAGTGATCAGCAGTATGGTTTCATGCCAGGAAAGAGCACTACAGATGCAATATTTGCTCTGAGAGTGTTGTTGGAGAAATACAGAGAAGGTCAGAAGGAGTTGCATTGTGTCTTTTTGGACTTCGAGAAAGCATATGACAGGGTGCCTAGAGAGGAGTTGTGGTATTGTATGAGAAAGTCGGGAGTGGCAGAGAAGTATTTAAGAATGGTACAGGATATGTACGAGGGTAGTGTGACACTGGTAAGGACTGTGGTGGGAGTGACAGATACGTTTAAGGTGGAGGTGGGATTACATCAAGGATCAGCTCTGAGCCCTTTCTTATTTGCAGTGGTGATGGACAGGTTGACAGATGAGATCAGAAAGGAGGGCCCGTGGACTATGATGTTTGCAGATGACATTGTGATATGCAGTGAGAGTAGGGACCAGGTTGAGGAGACCCTGCAGAGGTGGAGATATGCTTTAGAGAGGAGAGGAGAGGAATGACGGTCAGCAGGGCTAAAACAGAATATATGTGTGTAAATGTGAGGGAGGGTAGAGGAATGGTGAGGATGCACGGAGTAGAGTTGGAAAAGGTGGATGAGTTTAAGTACTTGGGATCAACAGTTCAGAGTAATGGTGAGTGTGGAAGAGAGGTGAAGAAGAGTACAAGCAGGGTTGGAATGGGTGGAAAAGAGTGTCAGGAGTGATTTGTGACAGACGGGTTCTAGCAAGAGTGAAAGGGAAGGTCTACAAGAGGGTAGTGAGACCAGCTATGTTATATGGGTTAGAGACGGTGGCATTGACGAAAAGGCAGGAGTCAGACCTGGATGTGGCAGAGTTACAGATGTTAAGATTTGCACTGGGTGTGACTAGGATGGACAGGATTAGGAATAAGTATATTAGGGTCAAGCTCAGGTTGGACAGTTTGGAGACAAAGCAAGAGAGGCGAGACTGCATTGGTTTGGACATGTGCTGAGGAGGGATGCTGGGTATATTGGGGAAAAGGATGCTACGGATGGAGCTGCCAGGTAGAGGAAAAGAGGAAGGCCTAAGATAAGGTTTATGGATGTGGTGAGAGAGGACATGCAGGCGGTTGGTGTAAGACAGCATGATGCAGAGGACAGGAAGAAATGGAAGCAGAAGATCCGCTGTGGCGACCCCTAACAGGAACAGCCGAAAGAAGATGATGATGATGTTTACATGTGAATCATAGATTTGCGTCTGTTATATTTGAAAAAGAATCTGACACAGTTACACATGAATATCTTTCTTCCCTCTGACTGTGCTTGTAAATGGTCACTTGATAAGTGCACTACCCAACTGAACAAATATAAATACAGCAGAGTTGATCATCAGAACCAATTGGGACCTAGGGTAGTTCGGATAATCAAACATATAATTAAACCGGGAAAAAAAAAGCATCTAAAATCTTTTTTTCTGCATACAGGAAACCAGTTTTCAACCATTCAGTGATTCCAGTGGACAATAAAAGAAGATTTTTCACACACACGTTGGCTAAAAGTTCAAAAAGCATCCTCAAGTGAATACGTAGAGCTAAAACATGGCCTGGTTAAAGAACTTGAATTTATTACGGTAAGCGCTTACGCAAGTATAGCTCTTGCTTCATCAGACAACTCAAGAAATTCAACATAAAACTTTTAAAACTTTCAAACTAGAATGAGCCAATGGCAACCTTGTTACGACAATTAATCTTCCTAATACAATGTTTCAACCTACATTCAGTCAAAGGCACATCCCTACCAAAGAACATTGGCTATATAAAGACTACTTAGCATTCTAAACGCATGTTAAAACATCTTTTCACAAAATAAGCATTCAACTATAACATTTAGCTAGCATTTATATTAATAAAACATTACCTAAAAACAAATAACCATATATAAGTGCTTCAGTAAGTATTATATGTAGTTCTCCTGCTACATTAAAAACAAAAGCGAACAGTGCCAACAACTTGAAATGAAACTATCTGCAAATTGGATCATAGCTTGTATCAAACTTATGACAAGTATTGTCCATGACAGATCACATTTGTCTGCTTAATACAATATACCTACCATATTAAAAAAGTGAACATAAAGTGAATATAAATGCTGACAATAACTCAATTATACTAGCTTCAAGCAGAACGATCTTTCAAGTCAGACTTTACCATGTATCAAATCATACCATTTGGACGTACATGAGAAAATGAACTTCCTGTCCAAAATATGCCATTTATTTATGTGATGGATTATACCCTAATCTTCACAATGATTTTAAAATTCAGTTTTTTGTCAAAGTTTAATATTAAGTTTATGCTGAAAATATAGTGCATTATCTTTTTGATTTATTTGGGATAGGAAGTTCATTTTCTCATGTACGTCCAAATGATATGATCTGATACATGGTACAGTATGACTTGAAAGATCTTTTCTGCTTGAGAGCTACAAGTACTTACTGAAGCACTTATTTATGCTTATTCTTTTTGGGTAATGTTTTATTAATATTATAAATGCTAGCTAAATTTTATAAGTGAATGCTTAGTTTGTGAAGAGATGTTATTTTAACATGCATTTAGAATGCCAAGTAGTCTTTATAAAGCCAATTTACTTTGGTAGGGATGTGACTAAGATTGAATAAAAGTTGAAACACTATTAGTATGTCGTAACAAGGTTGCCATTGGTTGATTCTAGTTTGAAAATTTTAAAAGTTTTATGTTGAATTTCTTGAGTTGTCTGATAAAGCAAGAGCTATACTGGTAAAAGCACTTACTGTAATAAATTCAAGATTTTTAACCTGGCTGTGTTTCGTCGTGTTAGAATTTATTTTTTATTGTTGCAATTTTCTTCTTTAGTTTTACTAATGGGCCATTTATCCTACTAGCTGGTGTCGCGTCTTGGTTCCGGTTTTGAATATGTATAATGCTTACATATGCAGACCATGATTTTTCCTACAAAAAAACTTTGGAAGACTGGTTCGGATAATTGATGTTTCGAATAATCGACATTCAGATAATCAACTCTTTACTGTAAACAAATACAAAATGCAGCATGACAACTATAAGAATCAATCAGAAGAGGTTAGAAAAGACTGGAAAAAAAGAGACTGTTAAGGCAATTTACAAAGGAACAGTGGGGAAAATGTTGTAATGCTCACAAGAATGCAGCAAAGTCTAGATGGTTTAGGATTTTTACATGGAATTGTTTGCATAGGTATTTTTATACCCCAAGTAGACTGCACAGGATCTTTACTCATGTAGACAAGCAAATGCTTGAGGAGGTGTGAAGGAGAAGACAATGGTTACTGTGAAGATGCTTTTTGGGCATGTGATAAGATGGCAGATTTTAAAAATTCCTTGCAGGGTCCTTTGACAGAAATGTTGGAGAACAAATGGTTGTAATGAAGGAAATTATACTTTTGAGCTGTGATACAGGAAGTGAACTTCCTAGACGCAGTAAGCCCATACTATATTTAAAGTTACTGGCTGCAAAAAAAAAATAAAATTATTAGAAAATGGAAAATGAAATCTTCCAACAAAAACAGAAAGGAAGTTCCAGACATTATAAAGGAAATAAAAAATGGAGGGGGATCTTTAGAAAAGGTATGGAGCAATTTCACTGAAATAAATGAAATCTGTAGGAACGATACATGCAGAATCATGTTCAGGAGGAGGAATGAGGTTAAAGGGAAGGTAGGAGATAAGTAATTTATGTAATGCCAAAATAAAAGTAAATTATTATAAAGAAAACGTATATATGGCAGGACAATAAAGTACAATTGTGTACACTTACCATAAATGTAGATGTCCGAGTGTATTCACTGTTGCAGTCATTACATTTGGGTTATCTGCTTGCAGGTAAAGCCCTCAGTCGGCCAGATTAACAAAGTCTTGGGTCCTGCGTCGGTTGCTGTCACTTCTTCCATGACGTCAGGGGTATAAAACATGCAGCCAACGCCATTGCATCAGTTTTTCTTGCCTCAGTTGTCAGGAGCCCCCCTAATAGGGAGCAATTAAATATAAAAGTACAATGATATACCTCCAACAAAAAAGCAAATACACCAAAAAGGCTTTTAAGCATAGTAAAGGAAAGTAGAGGTATAGTCAAAAGAAGTTAGGGGGATGGAGGGAGAGTAACCAGGACTGCAACAGTGAATACTCTCTAACATCTACAATTTATGGTAAGTGTACACAACTGTACTATGTTCTTCGTGTTTCACTGTTGCAGTCATTTCATTTGGGTAGATTCCCAAAGATATGGTTGGGAGGAGATATTTAGATAGCATTAGGACCAGCTATAAGGCCCTGCAAGACTGCAGTGGCAAAGCCAGCTCTGGATTTAGAGAAAATTGGCAAATGATAATGATTGGTGAAAGTATGCACAGAACTCCAGGTAGCAGCTTCTAGGATGTCCCTGGTAGGGACACCTCTGAGAAAGGCTGTAGAGGTAGATGCAGACCTGGTGGAGTGAGGTCTGATCCCCTGGGGGATGGGTTTTCCATGGTGCTTATAACAGAAATGAATGCAATGGCCTATCCATTTAAAAATGGTTTGCTTTGAAATAGCCTTCCCCTCTGCCCCTGCAGCAACTGCCACCAGCAGTTGTTCAGATTTCCTTTAAGGTTTAGTCCTGTCCAAGTAGAATCCAAGTTGTCTGTGCACATCTAAGGAATGCGGTATCCGTTCCTCTTTGTTCTGTGGATTGGTGAAGAAGGTTGGCAAATGAATAGACTGATTAAGAGCCACACTGGATACCACCTTGGGCATGAAGGATGGATTGGTTCTGAGGGACACCTTGTCCACATGAAAGATGATGAAAGGCTCCACTGCCATAAGGGCCTGTAATTCAGATACCCTTCTAGATGAAGTCAATGATAAAGGAAATCTGTTTTCCAAGAAAGAAATTTTAAGTCTGCAGTAGTAGCTGGCTCGATAGGAGGTAGAGTGAGTTTCACCAAAACAAAGTTAAGGTCCCAGGCTGGGGTTGGAGCTCTCCTGGGTGGTCTCAAATTTTTGGCCCCTCTGAGGAACTGCTTGAGCCGTGGATGAAAGAAGTGGGGAAGTTCTGTGATATGAGCTGAAATGGCTGAGGCGTGGATTTTAATGGAGGAAAAAGACAGGCCCTTACGAAGCATCTCAGTTAAGTATTGCAAAATCTGAGGTAAACTGGGTGCTGCTGTGCTCATCCCTTGAGATTGGCTCCAGGCACAGAATCTTTTCCATTTTTCAGCATAAGATTTTCTAGTACTAGGCCTCCTTGCCTCTAAAATGATATCCATCACAAGTTTACTGAGGGATGGTAGAGGAGAGATTATGTAATTAGCCAGGCTGCAAGGTTCAGTGTTAGAAGCTGAGGGTGCAGAATCTGGTTCTCCTGCTGAGACAACAGGGAAAGAATCTGAGGCAGGTGCCATGGGGATAACAGTGACGCACTATGCAGGAGGGGGTACGAGTGTTGGCGTGGCCAGTCTGGAGCAATCAAAATCATCCTTGGTTTGTCCTGTTTGATTTTTAGTAGTACTTTGGAAAGCAGTGGCAGAGGGGGGAAGGCATACACTGATAGGTTTTTCCAGCTGAAGGACAGAGCATCCACTTTGCAGGCTTCCTTGTGCAAAATTTGTCCAATTGGTAGTTCTGGGGAGAGGCAAACAGGTCTATATCTGGGCTCCCCCCTTTGCTTGTCAACATGTTCAAAATCCTTGGTTCCAGTTTCCACTCATGTTGGTCTATGAGGTTTCTGCTTAGTCCGTCTGCCAGTGTATTTAATTTTCCTGGCAGGAATTGAGCTTGTAGGTGCACATGGTAGCTCAAGGCTGTGTTCCACAATGCCATGGCTAGTCTGCAAAGGGGTTAAGAATGTGTACCCCCTGCTTATGTACCAAATAACAGTGGTGGTGTCCGTCTTTACCATAAGTTGCCATGGAAGAATGTGGTCCTTGAAGGCTGTCAGAGCATTCTGTACAGCTAACATTTCTTTTTGATTGATATGCAGGTGCATTTGACTTGGGTTCCATTTGCCCTGAATGCACTTCCCTGTCAGGTGAGCCCCCCATGCATAGTCTGATGCATCTGTTGTTAGGGTTTGGGCGGCAGGGGGTGGTGTGAAAGGGAGTCCCTTGTTTTGGTGGCAGGTCTCTGCCCACCAAAGGAATTCTAGGGGTAGTTGAGGTATGATAGGAATCATTGCTTCTAGAGCCTGAGAATGTTGACACCATAGGCTTTTTAGATACCACTGTGGTTTCCTCATATGCAATTTTGCATATAGAATTAGAAAAATGCAGGAGGCCATGAACCCCAAGGCTTGCAGTATTTGTCTTGCAGATAGCAAGGTTTGTGTGGCCACTTGTCTGAAGTAGGTTGTCAAATGTATTTGCTTCTCTGGCGTGAGGTAAGCCATCTGGGAAGTTGTATTCAAGCTTGCTCCCAGGAATATAATTTGACAGGGTACCAGGTGTGATTTCTTTTCATTTATGGTGTACCCCGAACAAGTTAGAAACCTTTGTACAAAGGCCAGATGATTCAAAAGTATGTCCTGACTTTCTGCCTGAATTAGACAATCGTCCAGGTATGGGGTATATCTGAATATTTGTTTGCCTGCAAAATGCAATGACTGGAGCTAGGCACTTTGTGAATACCCTGGGCGCAGTAGGGAAGCCAAAGGGCAGTGCAGAGAACTAATAGTGCGTGTAAGCCTGCTTTGAAGCGTAGGTATCTTCTGCAAGATTCCCTGATTGGGATGTTCAGGTATGCTTCCTTTAAATCTAGTGCTGCCAACCAGGCATCTTTGCCTAGCATAAGAAGCAACTGGTGAAGAGTTAGCATCTTGAATTTTGGAATCACCAAAAAGGTTTTTAGACAGGTCCAGGATAGGATGCCATGAATTGTCTTTTCTGGGTACCAGGAAAAGTCTTGAGTAGAAACCTTGTCCCTTTTTCCTCTTCTGGTACCAACAGAATAGCCCATATACTTAAAAGAGAAAGTGCTTGCTTTTGGGACTCTGCCCATGGATTTGGGGGTAGATCTGGCCTCCCGCTTGGTGTTGGTAATGTGTGGAAGTGAAATCTGTATCATTGGGACACTATTTAAAACCCATTTGTCCTGGGTAATGAGTTCCCAGTTCTTTGCATGAAGAGCAATCTTTCCCCCCAAAGGGGCAGCTAGTTGAGAAATGCTCGGAAGTTTTAAAAAGAAGTCATTGAGACTGTTTACCATATTTTATTACTCCCAGATTTGGAAGTGGAGGCCTCCCACTGTTTAGTTCTGTGCATACCCTGGGACTGAAGCCTGGGTGCTCAGCTGGATCTGGGTTTGGACTGAGAAGAGGCAGGAAAGGACCAATTCTTGGAAGGCCAATGCCTACTAAATCTTGGAGGTTGTACTTGTAAAAAGCTTTCTCCTCCATCTTTTTAAGAACTTCTGCCTTGTTGCCAAATAGGCGGTCCTGATTTAAGAGAGCATCCAGTAATTTTGCTTTAACATGATCTAGCAAGGATTGCTCCTTAAGCTAAGCATGCCTTCTAAGTACAGACCCAGTTACAGCAGCCCTGCAAGATGCCTCTAGTGAATGAAAAACACATTGCAAAGTATGTTTTCCAACTTGTTCAGCTGAATGATGTAAATCCTGTAAATCCTTATTTTCAGCACAATCAAGAATCAATATAATTTTCTGTTTAAGCAATCCAAAAATATGTTGCTGATACTTTAACATATGAAACTGGCAGTTTAGGGCCCCAATGGCCTAAGTTGCAGAAGTGCATACCTTCTTACCCCATCTGTCCAGCACCCTTGAGTCTCTATCAGTGGGGGAGGGATTTTTGGCAGTAGTAACTTTAATGCCCTTGGGTCCCCGTGAAATGGTCTCAGGATCCGCAGTAGGATTTTTGAACAGGAACTTGAGACTCAAGAAAGTACAGTTTTGTACCTACCACAAATGTAGATGTCCGAGAGGTATGCATCTGCAGTCCTAACAAATGGGTTGTCCTGGCCTCAGGCAGCCCTTCGGTCGGCCGGATTCCAAAGTCTGGGTTTGGCCTCGGCTGGTGTCGCACTTCACCCGACGTCACAGCTACAGTTCTTCGGGTATAAAGGCATCAGCCGACGCCATTTTCCTCAGTGTTTCTTGCCCCAGATACCCTCTAGGAAGGCTAAATTTGGATAAATGCAAATGTTTCCAAACAACAGAGAGCAAATAGAAATAAACATGTATATACATATATACAAACAAATACACCATAATAGATTCCCCCAGCTAGCTACAAGATGGGCAAATACCCTAGGAGTCCCACAGAGGGGAAGGAGGGTGGGTAATCCTGACTGCAGATGCATACCTCTCTGACATCTACATTTATGGTAGGTACAAAACTGTACTATGTCCTTCAAGGATGCATCTGCAGTCCTAACAAATGGGTAGAATACCATAGCCACACTGGGGGAGGAGGTCCTAACAAGATTATGGTGTAGTTAAGATCCCTTGCAAAACAGCAGTGGCAAAACCTGCTCGGGATCTGGAGTATAAGGGTAGATTATAATGCTTGGCAAATGTATGCACGGAGCTCCAAGTAGCAGCCTCTAAAATGTCTTTTGTAGCCACTCCTCGTAAAAAAGCTGTAGTAGTGGCTGTAGCCCTTGTGGAGTGAGGTCTGATATTTTCTGGAGTCGCCTTTCCATGGTAAGAATAACAAAATCTAATGCAATTCCCTATCCACTTAGAGATTGTCTGTTTTGAAATTGCTTTTCCTTCCATTCCTGTGGCATATGCTACCAGAAGCTGGTCAGTTTTTCTATTGTTCTTGGTTCTGTCCAGGTAGTAGCGCAATTGCCTATGCACATCCAAGGTATGCAGCAGTCTTTCTCCCCTGTTCTGTGGGTTGGGGAAGAATGTAGGTAGGTGGATTGCTTGGTTTAAGGATACTCTGGAGACCACCTTTGGCATAAAGGTAGGATTAGTTCTCATGGACACTCTATCCTGATGGAAGATAAGGAAGGGTTGCACTGCCATTAATGCCTGTAATTCAGAAACCCTTCTTGCTGAAGTGATTGCAAGCAGGAAAGCAGTTTTCCATGATAAATACTGTAAGTCTGCTGTTGCTGCTGGTTCAAAAGGGGGAAGTGTCAACTTTTCTAGCACAAAGTTTAAGTCCCATGTAGGTAATGGTGGCTTCCTTGGTGGCTTCACATTTTTGATTCCTCTCAGAAACTGCCTGAGTAGAGGATGAGAGAAAACTGGAGGATCTATGTTGTATTCTGCTGAAATAGCTGACGCATGAATCTTAATGGAAGAGTAAGACAGGCCATTGTGGAAAAGCTCTGCTAAGTATTCCAGGATGTTAGCTATGTTTACCAGTGCTACATTCTGCCCTTTTGCTGCACTCCAAAAGAGATATCTTTTCCATTTTGCTGAGTAAGTTTTTCTTGTTGAGGGTCTGCGAGCTTCCAAGATAATGTCTTTAACCCTTTGAGATAATTTTGGGTTATTTTGTCTTATGCAATGCTCCAAGCAGCTAGCTGCAGTGTTTTCAGGTTCGGATGCAGGGTTTTGTAGTTGTTCTGTGTTAGCAGTAAAGGAACCAGGGGTAGAGGCCACGCGTGTTCCCGAGACATACTCCTCAGTAGTGGGTACCAGTGCTGCCTCGGCCAGTCTGGAGCTATCAGGATGATCTTTGGGTGGTCTTCTTTGATCTTCAATAGCACCTTGTGCATCAAAGGAAGAGGTGGGAATGCATATGCTGTCAGGTTTTCCCAACTGAAAGATAGTGAGTCTACCTTCCAAGCAAGTGGGTGGTATGTCCTTGTGCAGAATTTTTTCAATTGGTGATTGTGTGGGGATGCGAATAAGTCTATTTCTGGTAGTCCCCATTTCCTTGTGATGGATTTGAAGATGTCTGGATGCAGCATCCATTCGTGGGCATCCATGGTAGTCCTGCTTAAGATGTCTGCTAGTATGTTTTTTTTTCCTGGCACAAATATTGCCTTGAGCTGTATGTTGAGGCTTAGGGCCACATTCCAGAGATCCATTGCCATCCGGCATAGAGGATATGAATGTGTGCCTCGCTGTTTGTTGATATACCACATGACTGTGGTGTTGTCCGTCCTTATCAGTAGCTGTCCCTGTTGGAGAAACGGTCTGAATGCCTGAATTGCCAGTTTTACTGCCAGCATCTCTTTTTGGTTTATATGTAGGTTCAGCTGGTCTTGTGTCCATAAGCCTTGTATGCACTTGTCCAGCATGTGTGCCCCCCAACCAAGGTCTGAGGCGTCTGTGGTGATAGTCTGGCTTGGTTGAGGGCTGTGGAAGGGCAGTCCTTTGTTCAGTTGGCAGGCCTGAGCCCACCATCGGAATTTTTGCTTCAGGCATGGAATTATTGGAATTTGGGTTTCTAGGCTGTGCTTGTGCTGAGACCATAAATTCCTGAGGTACCATTGCAACTTCCTCATATGTAGTCTGGCATGTGGGATCAATATTATGCAGGATGCCATGTAACCCAGGGCTTGCAGGACTTTCCTTGCTGTAAGCTGGTTCTGCGTTGTTAATGCCATGAAGTAGAGTGGAAGGTGCTTTTGTTTTTCTGCTGTGAGGGATGCCATTTGATTTGATGTGTCCAGTTCTGCACCCAAGAAAGTTATCCTTTGGGATGGCAACAGCCTTGACTTTTTTATACTGACTGTGTATCCCAAGGCTTGCAGTAGATGAATGACCCTTTTCAAGTCTTTTGTTAATTTGTTTTTGTTGTCCGCTTGTAACAAGCAGTCATCCAGGTAAGGGTAAATTTGAATTCCCTGAAGCCTGCAATGAGCAATTACTGATGCCAGGCATTTTGTGAATACTCTGGGCGCAGTAGATAAGCCAAAAGGCAATGCTGAGAATTGATAATGCTCTGATCCTGCAAGAAATCTGAGGTATCTTCTGCAATTTGGCCGTATGGGGACGTGCAGGTATGCCTCCTTGAGATCTAGAGTTACCAGCCAAGACTCCTTGCCCAGCATGGGAAGAAGCTGCTGTAGAGTCAGCATTTTGAATTTTGGGACAATGAGGTATGTGTTCAGTGCGGACAGGTCAAGAATACGTCTCCATTGATTTTCCTTCCTTGGTACCAGGAAAAGTCTGGAGTAAAATCCTTGTCCTTGTTCCATAGATGGTACCGTTTCTATAGCTCTCATCCTTTTTAAGTTGTCTATTTGTTCTATAGCGTTTGCCATTTGATTTGGAGGTAGGTTTGGCATTCCTCTCTTCCTTGGTAGAGTATGGAAATGAAACCTGCAACCTTTGTCTATTGTCTGTAAAATCCATTTGTCTCCTGTAATGCAATGCCAGTTTACTGAGAATAAGGCTAGCTTTCCGCCTAAGGGTGCTTCTAGTTGTTCCCTGGTAGGCGGCTTCAGAGCCAAGTCACTGTGATTGTCCTGTGGAAGTGGTAGTGGCTGGGTCTGCAGCAGTACTTCGCTGGTTGTTAGGCTGCCACTGGCATCCCCTGTAGGCACCTCTGGATTGACCTCTGCCTCTTGTGCGCCTATTCCTGCCTCTCTGTGCTCTGTTGGTGTCTGGAAAGGACCAATTCTTGGAAGGCCAGTTCCTACTAAACCTTGGAGGCTGGACCTGTAAGAAATCCTTGACTGTCTGGACAGATTTTGCTTTCTCTTCCACCTTCTTCAGCACTTGCTGTGCAGGAGAGCCAAACAAATTGTGTTTATCCATGGGAGCATCTAGGAGCTTTGATTTTACATGGTCTGGTAAGGACTGCTCTTTTAACCATGCATGCCTTCTGATCACTGTACCAGTCATAGCTGATCTAAAGGAGGCTTCCAGTGCATCATAGCCGCATTTTAAGGAATGATTACTGACCTGCTGTATGTTATGTACCATATCCTGAAGGGACTTTCTGTCTAAAGGTTCAGGTGAGGACAGCTTTTTAGATAACTGATCTAACAAATTCCTGATACTGAATCATGTGGAATTGACAGTTTAAGGCCCTAGCCGAAAGAGTAGCAGAAGTATAAACTTTTTTACCCCATCTCTCCAAGGCCCTAGATTCCCTTTCAGAGGGGAGTGGGTTTTTGGCAGAGGTGGCTGCTACAGCCTTGGGGCCCTGTGAAATAGTTTCAGTATCTGCAAAAGGAGCCTTATACAAGTGATTATGTGTGGCCGGAACCCTGTAGTATCTGTCGGGCTTAGCAGGGGCCGGAGGTAGTGAATCAGGAGCAGTACAAGCATCATTAAATGCATCATCCACAACTGTAAGTACTGGAGGAATGGCTAAAGGCCTGTGCTGTGGCAAATGCAAAAAAGTCCTAAGCCTTTTGCTAGAGTCTGAGAAATCCTGACCCTGCCATTGAAATTGTTCCCTCATAGCATGCAAGGTTTCCCCAAAAGAAAATTCCTCTGGAGGAGAGGCAGAAGGAATGGAGTCCTCTGCATCAGAGTCTTCATATGGAGAATAAGGGCCCTCAGGAGGGTTTGTATTTTCTGATTCATCTGAGGAGTAATCAGTAGAAACTGGCACAGGGGGTTCTGCTCTAGGCCTCTTCTCTGGAGGGGGCTGAGAGGTCCTATCAGGGTGAGACTGGGATCCCCTGATCAAAGAAATGAGATCCTCTGCTAGACTAAGCATTTGAGTACTAGAGCTAGGCCTGTGAGAAGGGGCTTTAGTAGGCACGGTCTTGGAAGATTTAGCTGCTTTAGCCCTGGCAAAGGCCTTAATTGACATGGATGCAGGGGGCCTAGCAGCTCCACGTGCAGGAGTAGATACATCTAGGGGAATAGTATCTGATAAGTCCTGAGAAACTGTAAGAGCAGGTGGTATTTCAGTAGCAGATTCAACCATGCTGGAAGAGGCCTCAGTAGTAGGAGGCATGCTTTCGGCCGAAGGAAGAACCGCAGACTCTGTTTCAGCCGAAACCGAGACACTCGCGATCGGCTTAACCGTGGTTTCGGCCGAAACCGCGGACCGCGAGTATCGGTCCTTTTCCTTACGCTTTTTAGCTAAATGTGAAGTCGGAGTCTCCGACGGCATGATATAAGCAAAAGCGGAGCCGAAAAACTCCTCTGCAAACTCCGACCGACGTCTAAGCGTCCGTCGGTTGAAGGAAGCACAGGCTAAACAAGCTGCTACGTCGTGGTCTGGGCCTAAACAAGGTAGGCAGTAAGAGTGGAAGTCTTTATGAGGTATTTGTTTCCCACAAGTTAAACAGTTATTCACTTTTTCTGACATCGGCTGTGGCAAGAAAGAGTCCCCAACGGGGTACTTAGCTTTTTAGAAGTCTTCGGTAGTAGAAATCTCTGGATCTGACCGACCGGCACTTGCGAACAGCTTCTGCTTCGGGCGCCACGCGGCAAGAAAGACTGAGGAAAATGGCGTCGGCTGATGCCTTTATACCCGAAGAACTGCAGCTATGACGTCGGGTGAAGTGCGACACCAGCCGAGGCCAGACCCAGACTTTGGAATCCGGCCAACCGAAGGGCTGCCTGAGGCCAGGACAACCCATTTGTTAGGACTGCAGATGCATCCTTGAAGGACATCCATGTAATATCCATCAGGTTTTCTGAGAGCAGGAGGTAAAGAGTCAGGGGCCAAGCTAGATTCCGAAAAGCCATCAACAATGTCTAGTACAGGAGGTATGGCTAAAGGCATGTGCCGGGGCAGGAGTAATAAATCCCTAAGCCTCTTTTTAGAATTGGAGAAATCCTGACTTTCCCAACGAAAATGCTCCCCGAGTGTGTGCAAGGTTTCACCAAAAGAGAAAGCCTCTTGGGGTTGGGGGGGGGGGCAGAGGGAATAGAGTCCTCAGCATCTGAATCCTCATTGGTAGATAAGGGTAAATCCTGGTCATCAGAGGAAACAGAAATTTCAGAATCCTGGTCAGAAGTATTAGCAAACTCAGTCCTAGGTCTCTCAGTGGAGGAAGGCTGGCTTCCCCAGACTGAAGTGATAAGGTCTTCAGCCATTCTTATCATTTGTTTTTTAGGCATAGAGGCCTGACCATGCGGTCTGGGCATCAGTTTTCTAGGTATGGTTCGAGTTTTAGGCTTTGAAGAAGAAGATGGCGTTGATTTAATATGCAAGTCAGTAGGCCTGAACACACCCTCAGAAGCCGGTGCCTGCACAGCAACTCCGGACCCATCCAAGGTAGAGACATCCGCAGGTTCCACAGTTGAAGCATCTCGCAGCGTACCGGATTCCGAATGGGTCTCAGTAGAGCCTGCGAAACTGAAGCAGTGGGTATCAAGGGCTGCAAAAGCACCTCACAGAGTACCGGCGAACTGGCGACTGGCTTAGGAGAAACATCGTCGGCAGCTTTGGACCTAGGCGGCCTGTCTCTGACTTATCTTTGCATTTTTTTTTTTTTAAATGTCGGTAGTCGGATGGCTTACCAAAGACATATCAGGATAATTGAACCGAGCACCAAAACATTTAGAAGCGAAAATATAAAGAAAACGGACAGTTCGTGGTTTAAATAAGGCACAAAACCGACAGTGAGGTATGTCGTGGTCAGGGCCTAGGCAAGGAATACAGTATGAAAGAAAATCTTTATGAGGTATTTGCTTTCCACAAGAAATGCAATTATTTACTTTTACTGACATCAGTTAAGAGCAAGAAAACGTTTCTCCAATGGGGTACTTAGCTTTTAGATGAAGACCTCGGTTCTGAAACTCGAAAATTTCAGGAGCCGGCCGACCGGCACTTGCGAATTACTTCTGCTTCGGGCACCGCACAGCAAGAAAAACTGATGTAATGGTGTCAGCTGCATGTTTTATACCCCTGACGTCACGGAAGAAGAGACAGCAACCGATGCAGGACCAAAGACTTTGTTAATCAGGCCGACTGAGGGCTACTGCAAGCAGATAACCCAAATGTGATGACTGCAGCAGTGAAACACGAAGAACATCTGGCTTCTGTCTTGGAACCAGAGATGGCCTCTTCAAAATCAGATTTCAAAAGTGCTTTAAGTATTAGCTTATTTTTGTGCTCTATCAAAGTACTAGCACTAACCCCATGACATATGGCACAATCTTCCTGAAGACGGACAGCACCAAGGCAATACACACAAAAGGTGTATCCATCGGAATTCAACATTTTTCTTTCACATTTCTGGCACCTCTTGAAACCAGAAGTAGCTTTAGAGGGTGTCAGCCATGAAGAAAAAACTAAGGCCACCTGACACAGATACACACACAGTCACAGACAAAGGGAGAATTTTTTTTTTTTTTTAAGTAATAGAAAGGAAAGGAAAAGAAGGAAATTACCAATGATGGTCAAGGAGATTACCGAAAGGTAAAACGGAGGGGTAAATACCAATGATGGTACCTCAGAATACCTAACAGTAAGGGAGAAGGAAAGGCAGGTTTCATGCACACACCAAAGAAAAATGGAGGAGCAGGTAGAAAAGATAGAAGTAAAAAACAGGATTTAGAGGTTGGATATTAAGAAAAAAACTTACAGCTAGAAGAAACGGCAAAGCTCGAGAGGTTGAATGAATGCATCTGGCACTACGAAGTGGCAAACAAGATCTGAGGTAAGTTTTGGAAGGTACGAGCTGGAATAACGGCAGAGTCAGTTCCAAGGCTCGGAACAGAGCCCACCATCAAGGATTATGTGAAGACTGACATCATCAGATCATTCCTTTGATAAAAGTAACCCCAAAGAAATTACATGCCCTAGAAAAGATATCCAACATATAACTGACAATAGTGTTGAACAGACAGTGGTCTATTTCCTTATTGTTTGCTCTGGGAGTCCACTGTTTAATGGTTTTAATTTATGTTTAACAAACTTGCAGAAACTGGACCAAGTTGCATCCAACACAGGTATCATCCACTGATGTGTCTCAACAATGCAACAGTCATGGCTATAAAACCTGGCAGAGCAAGGCCCTTGGATGTACAAATCAAGCTGGAATGCAGCAAAGCTTGAAGTATTCAGAAAACCTTCCACATACCCATGCAATGCAGGGTGCACTTAACTTTGCTTTGATGAATTAGAAAAAAATGGCAAAAGGAAGGACTGGTTAAAACAAGTCCTAATATGCATATCTAGTATAAAATGTAGGATGTGTACTGTATTACACAACTGACATTCTATGAACACCAAGAATGGAGGGAATCTCAAACAAAACCTGTACCTTTAAGACTCCTCTGGATCACAATGACTACAAGAAACAATTATCCAAGTAAAGTATTTTAATGATAGTAGTAGTAGTCTGACTCAAAGCAGACTATGGTTAGAACCTCCAGAATAAGGTAAAAGTGCCACACCAGACTCCTGAGAGGAGGCCCGAGGTGTATAATGCCCCTTAAAGGAATGGTTTACACACTGACAATTGCAGATAAGAGAAAATGCTAACCCCTCCCAGAGGTCAGAAATTAGGTCCAGATGTACCTTAAGTGCAGGGTAACAGAGTTTTTCTTTGAGAACACATGACAAGTATAGCAATACCTGCTCAAGAGGCACACTAAGGCTGTATACCCTGATGGGTTCCCCCAGCTGGGAAAACACTTCTGCATATCCCTACAGATTTTCCTAGTGGAAGTTTTTTTTTTTTATTTTATTTATTTTTGAAAAGAGGATTACATTTCCCTAAATTTGTCCAAAAAGCTGTGGTTGTCCACCATGTTTAGAAATGGAAAAGTTACACCTAGAGCGTTAGGCTGCTGATCTCCAAGTGCTGTCAATTTGTGGGATGAGATAACTCTGAAAGGAAGAAGTCTGAGCAGTTTTTCATTATCTATGGAGTTAGGAAAGGAAATTATACTTGGGTGGCCCAAAAGTGGCCACAACAATGACATCATATTTGAAGGCATTCACCTTCTGAACTGAACTGTATAATGCAACAAAGGAGACTGTGGGTAGGGAGTGCAGACAAGAGGAAGAGGTTACATCACATCATCCTTTGCTCAGTTTCTAGCATATGGAACTAGGGAATAGAACTTCTTGCACTTCATTCTTGATTAGTATGTAAAGATATAACTTCACTGGTTGGTCCTATTTCACTCCTGCATGACTAAATGACTACTCATGGGAGAGCAGCTGCTCCCTACTCAGACCATCCAATAAAAGTTAAATTTAACGGGATGTGAAAACAAGAACCACTTGGCCACAGGGTAAGGATCCACAAACGATCTCCACTCAGTAGTTAAAACACTTATTTAATAAGGCTTCGCCTCCAACCATAAAAAACAATATGAACACAGTAGAGTTAAGCGCTTTCACCCAGTCCAAATACCAGGCTTCCTCAGAACTCATAACAATATAATTAATCCCCTTAAATAGCTTGATTGCAACATGTGACAGCCCTTCCCTGCCAAAAAGTTAAACACATACAGCCCTATTTTTTAAAACTTTTGTACAAACAAAACCTGATACTTTTGTTTAAAAAACATTGAAAGTCAATAAAATAAATACTGAATTGTTCATAATCACAACTGTGCAAATGAATACATATGTGTATACACATAATCTGTGTTTTGTACACCAAAAAACAAAACACCACCCACAAATATTCCAGTTCATAATCTAGCAGCTCTTAATTTTAAGACACTGCTGATATTAATGTTGTCATTGAGCCCCGGGGCTTTTCCAGCATCCAATGTAAGTTGCCAAAGCAACTCCCTGTATTCCAATTTGGATTCCCAATTACCACCCTGGCAGTCCATGCATACCTGTTCCAATACAAAAAACTTTATGTCCATGTTTTTACAAATTTGAGAATGTTTATAAAAGGCATTTGTCTCCTTCCCTCTGCTAACTTCATACATATGTTCGTAAATCCTACTATTCACATGCCTTTCTGTTTTCCCTATATAAAAACTTGAGCATTGCATACACATGCCCAAGTACACTACCCCCTTGGTCCTACAATTAAAAAATTGGGAAGCTTGAATATTAAATTTCCTAGACGGAACATACAAAGAACCCTGATTGATCGTGTAACAACTTTGGTAACAAGCCCCACACTTGTAACTGCCTTTCTTCATCCTACCCTGTTGTCCACTTTGCACTCCTAACCCTCTCTCCATACGTTCCTTGAGATTCATATCTCTCCTCCTAATAAAATGGGGCTGGCTAGGTAAAAGATCAGAAATTTCCTCATTCACCTTTAATACTGGCCAGTATTTAACAATGACCCTTTCCACTTCAGACGAGGTCATCGAAAAAGTATGTACAAAGGCACCTTCCTTTATGAAAGCCTTAGAAGAACATTTGTCCAACTAGCAAGTTCCACATCCTAATAAAGGGAATTTTTTTTTTGTCTCTATTCTCAATGACTTCCTTAGCTATATTCCCAATAAGCTTTTCTGGATAACCCCTCTCTAAAAAGTGTGTCGTAATAAAATCCAGTTCCTTCAAGAACGGTTCCCTCAAACTTGTCATTCTTGAAGCCCTAATCACCTGGCCTTTCACTATTCCCCTTTTTTTGATAAAAAGGATGCCCACTGTCAAAATGCAAATATGTGTTGGAAAATGTCTTTTTCCTGAAAATTTTTGAATGAAAACAATCATTCTCATAATCTTTGTACAGTGTGACATCTAGATAGTCTAAACCATCTTCCCTCATGTTCATAGTGAAATTCAGAAATTCTGTGGACTCGTTAATATAACTAAAAAATTCATCTAGTTTTTCTTTTGAACCTTTCCATAACAAGCAAATATAGTCTAAAAATCTAGTGTACTTAATGATATGGTTTCTCCACTCAGTCTGTAGTATGAATTTTTGTTCCCAAAAATATAGTACACAATTACCATACAATGGGGCACAGGGTGCCCCCATAGCTACTCCCTTCTTTTGATGATAATACTCTCCATTGAAATATAAGAAATTGTTCCTAAGAACAGTTTCAGTAAATTCAATAATTAAATTAATGGTGTTGTTATCCAAACCAGATCCAGTAATAAGTATTTCAGAAAACCATTCTAGACCTTCCTCATGAGGAATACTCAGGAACAATTCAACAACATCAATAGTAACCATAACTAAGTCCCTGCTGTATAAATCTTTTGTTGTTCTTTTCAAAAACTCCCATGAGTCCTTGCAGATATGTGGTATTGAAGCAATAAAATTTTTTACCTTCAAATCCACAAAAATAGCTAAGGGTTCGGTAATACCACCTGCACCTGCTACTATGGGTCTGAATTAATATCATTAACCCCTTTATGTGTCTTGGGGATTCCAAAAACTGTGGGTATTTTTGGTTTGTCCACATATAAAAAATTGTATAACTTTTCATTCATGCTCCCTTGCGTTAAATGATATCACAAGTAGTATTTGATTTTGGCATAAGCTATGTTAATCTCATTTCGAGAAACCAATTCGTATTGATCTGTGTCTTGTAAAATGTTGTACATATACATGTCATAATCAACAGTGTACATTAAAACCACACTTCCCCCCTTGTCTGGTTTCATTACCTTACACTTCTGTTCATTTAAATACAATAAAATGTTTTTGTCCATTTCAGAAAAGTTACCACTCATACCTTCCCCCTTGTAGTTCAACTGCCTAATTTCCTTCTCAGCAAGTTATTCAAATATTTTCAAAAATGGATGGATCGGGGGGTTAAAAGTACTAGTCCTAGATAATTCACATTGGGGTCATTCCTGACCTTTAAATATTATGTTCAAGTTCAATTGTCTAATAAAAAGCTTTAAATCAATAATTGTGTTGACCAATCTCCCTGGGCGTGAGGGAACAAAATGAAACCCTTTCGTGAAAAGGTTAAAATATTCATCAGAAATATTGATGTCCGTAAAATTAAATATAATGAAATTTCCTTTCTTACAAACCCTATTCTGTTGCTCATAATCATCTCGTAATTCATTAAAAAGATGTTCTTCAGCCATCGAGTGGGCCAAAACATTTAACTCAGACCATAATTCCATCCCCTCCCTCTGAACCCCCCCCCCCCGATACTGAAAATCCTGTGTCGAATGTTTCCTTTCCTTTTCAGCTAATCTTTCACTTCTCCTCAGGGTAGGGAGTCCCCCAGCGGGATTATTGGTGTGTTCATTTTTAGAATAACCATCATTCTTTCCATTAGCAAACACTTGCCCTTATTGGTAAAAGGATGATACGTTTTGGTCAATGGATAAGTCCTTCCTTCCCTGTACTCTAACAAATCTCTCTCCAATTTTCTTAGATTCCTCTCAATTTTATCACAATGATTGTCCACCTCTCTAAATACATTTTCATACTTACTTTTCTCTCTACCAAATAACTTATCATTTAATATTTTCTGGTGTACAGAATTTAACTCTTAACAGAACTTCACTCTGGGCTTCATAATCCCATATCATTAAGTTCATTACCTCAATACCAGTTCTGTTAAAAACTTCACACAGTTGTTGGTATAAATTACTGTCCGGTTTCACATTATTAGGAAATTTAAATATCCGTAGTCCCTTTGGGACCCTATTAACCTGTACACATTCTCTGAGGTAATCAATTTCTAACTGGTTAACTTTAAATTAATGCAATTTATCGCTAAACCCAGTAAAACAATCAAAATTGCTCGTGTTACGAGAAAAAGTACCTTCATTAAAATTAAATCTTTTAGTAGTCCAGGTCTCAAAGTTGAAATCACTTGCATTATTCAAAATATCAACCTCTCCATAGTCCAGCAAAACTTTGTTGTTATTAATGTTCACTCTCACTGAATTAACACTTGGTTCACAAATGCTAGCACCACCAGAATGAAATTCACCCTCTGTGACTGTCCGTGGTAACATCGTCGCATGTCCGTTACGTGTGTTGAGAGCGTCGGGAAGTTGTTGATTACTCAGAAGACTAGAAGCCGTGTTGGGCACCCTATCTCGCAAACTGTCCGTCAGCTGAGTTAACAGTACCATAATCTGGTTGAATTCGCTTCTAGTAAACGGAGAGTTGTCCACAACCTCGTTGTTGTCTCTTAAAATAGTAGGAGTATCGATACATTTGTCAGAATCCAATCCCTCGGCCATCGCGACTACAAAAACACCAAAGTAAGCACAAGCACCAAACCAAGAACCACTTGGCCACAGGGTAAGGATTCACAAACGATCTCCACTCCGTAGTTAAAACACTTGTTTAATAAGGCTTCGCCTCCAACCATACAAAATAATATGAATACAGTAGAGTTAAGCACTTTCACTCTGTCCAAATACCAGGCTTCCTCAAAACTCATAACAATATAATTAATCACCTTAAATAGCTTGATTTCAACATGCGACAGCCCTTCCCTGCCAAAAAGTTAAATACATACATCCCTATTTTTTAAAAATTTTGTACAAACAAAACCTGATACTTTTGTTTAAAAAACATTGAAAGTCAATAAAATAAATACTGAATTGTTCATAATCACAACTGTGCAAACGAATACATATGCGTATATACATCATAATCTGTGTTTTGTACACCAACAAACAAATCAACACCCACAAATATTCCAGTTCATAAACTAGCAGCTCTTAATTTTAAGGCACTGCTGATATTAATGTTGTCATTGAGCCCCGGGGCTTTTCCAGCGTCCAATTTAAGTTGCCAAAGCAACTCCCTGTATTCCCTGTTGATAGTGAGATTAGCTAAATAAATATTGTTTTTCTATAATATTGTGACACTTTCTATTGGTGTCATTTTTAATATTCCCTGTGACTAAAACTATGGTGTGTACTGTAAATAAATATTTAGTATCTTCTTGTTCTTTTAATTTTAAATATATTTAAACTTTTCATTGTGGCTGGTCCTTTTTAAAAATATTTAAGTTTTGAGCCTTATAATAACTGACTGGTGGCAGTGAATCTACCTTATAGGAGCGGCCCTAGGTCAACTGGTGCCCTAGGCAAAAGGGCTCCACTGTGCCCCCCCAACACATTACCTGGTGCCCCTATCCTGGTCTACCTACACCAAATAAATACTGGAAAAGTGCTCCTGCTAGACCGGCGCCCTAGGCGGCCGCCTAGTTGGCCTATGCCTAAGGCCGGCCATGTTCAGGCAAAGTTGGTGGAGTGGGTAATCTGTGCAAGCCTTTCCCAGGTATGTGTGTGCGTGTGTGAAAATTAAAACTCAAAGTGTGTCTCTGTCTGTGTGTCAGTTACCTGGGGCAGGGACATGAAGCACTGGTTTAACAGAGAGGGTGCTGGAGGACTTGGCTTGGGGACTTGGCTGAGGACCTAACCCTATAGCTGTTCCAGTGGGAGTCTTACTGGGGACTTGGAGGAAGACAGAGATCCAGACTCCAGACTGAGCGTGTTCCCTGTGTGCTCATAAGGGAACTTGTGCTTGATGCAGAGGTGTCTGCATCTGGAAATACTGAATACATACATTTGTATTCGCTGGGACCACTCCTGTTTGGTATCTACTTCTCTGAAGTACAGGCCAACACAGAAGGCCTCTGGCTAACTATGTTCGCAGATGACTGCAAACTAGGAGCCATAGTCAAGTCCCCAAATGATGTGAACATCCTAAAGAAGGGCCTCTCTGAGACAGATGCCTGGTGTCAGAGCCATGGCCTCAAGCTCAATGCCAAAAAGTGCAGTGTCATTCCCTTTGGTAAAAACTCTGTACCCATGAACTACCACATAGGCAGCAATCTACTTAACACCAAATGCGTGATAAGAGACCTTGGGACCCAGGTGGACAGTAGTCTCTCCTTTGATAGTCACATCGCCACAATAGTCAGGAAGTCCTACTACGTGGCACACCTCATCATAAAAGGGTTCTCATCCAGGAAAAAAGAGGTCATCGTTACCCTCTACTCATCACTCAGACCCATTATAGAGTACAACGCCCCTTCTGGAATGTACCTCACAAGACATCTGCAGCAGCTGGAAAGGCCACAGAAGTACCTCACAAAGAGGATTACTGGACTCAAACAAATGCCCTACACTGACCGCCTCAAAAAACTCCAGGTTTACTCCGTAGCATATCGCCTACTCAGAGGTGATCTCTGCCTAACATATAAAGCTATGTCAAACCCAGAGCTGCTGGACATGCTACACCTAAAGAAATCCCAATCCCTCCGAGCTACACGCTCTAGGGACCTAAACCTTGTCACCACAATAAACAGGACATGCTGGAGGGATAGATTCCTATCCCAGAGACTTCCCATACTCTGGAACAGGCTACCCATCTATGTCAAGCAAAGTTCTTCATTAGCACTCTTCGAGAAAAATCTTGATGAGTGGATGGGAAATAGGAAATACACCCCGGGGATCACTTCTGTCTCTCTGCTCGTCAGTGGCACAAGAAAATATCTTTCTTGGGTGGCGTAAGCCAGGGAACCTTGTTGGCTAGGCTTGCATAGGCCCTTGGGCCAATAGCCTAGTACCTACCTATGAACGTATGTCAACATCCCCCTCAAGTGTCAGTGGTAAGGACTGAGACTCCTTGATTACAGCCCAGTGTGGGAATGTCACACGAGTACTGCAATAATCCTACATGAAGGTCAAGTGATCATGCTGGTATTACTGCAACCTGAATGTCCATGGCAGAAGCCACATGTACAGTGATGCATTGGGCAAAAAAAAGAATATCACAATTGCCCAGAATTTCAAAATTTTGAAGACAAATTTCACAAACAACCTGGTCCTGCAGCAGCCTGCATAGTGCCAAATGAAGAGCTATAATCTTATCCTGTGGGATGTATGCCTTTTGCAGGTGGCAGTATCCAAAAAAGGAGATTATGCAGCACATTAGGGATAAAATGTGACTCGAGTTCACTGACCATAATGTCTGCGTAATGGGACAGTATTGCCAGAGAATTTATGTTTGGATGGGTAATTTTGGCAAGAAGCATACAGGAGCCACTTCTTTAAGATTGGGAATACCTTGGTCTAAGAACACTCTTGTGAGTGGCTACGACCATCACAAACTTGGTAAATATTATTGGGGTTGTGGCAAGAGTGAAAGGCAGGCATGTAAAATAATAGCTGGTTCATAACTGAAAGAATAGAAATCTTCCTCATATCAACTTTTTTTCCTCTCCTTCAATCACCACTTTCACTGGCCTAGTCCCCAGTACCATACATCCATGCCATTATCTTGTTTCCTATTCCCCAGATTTACCCCAGTATTGCTAAGGCTGGTTGTGGATCCTACAGGCATCTTGGCAGCTCAACTGTCAACTTCTGTCCTGTTTTTTTTCTTTCTTCTTTTTGATGCCCTATCCATTCAATGCTCAGCCTCCCATTATTACTGATTTGTCCAAAGATAACACCCCACTTTGAACCATACCGCCTCTACAGTTAAATCAATTAATGATGGGCACACCCATTCCTCCTTGCTGCTCTGAGTCTCACCCAGGTTTCTAATCAAAATCAGGTCGACTGGGATGTAGTCGGGGGTTTATCCCTCTATGCCATCACAGCAGCTGCTTTCTGGGCAATCTTGATGCTGACTTAAGTGTCATGAAGGTCCAAAGAGCACATACAAATGTCTCTTGATAAGCATGGATGAACTGTGTGCAAAAAT
Source organism: Protopterus annectens (assembly GCF_019279795.1). Taxonomy (NCBI): domain Eukaryota; kingdom Metazoa; phylum Chordata; order Ceratodontiformes; family Protopteridae; genus Protopterus; species Protopterus annectens. The sequence continues at coordinate 347,039,255 of NC_056747.1, read as the reverse complement.
ACCATATGGAATTTTTGCTTTCTTTAGAATACTAAGATCCAGAAAGGGCCTGACATCCTGAGTCTTCTTTTTGGCAAAATAAATGATGATGTTTAACAGCCTTCACTTCTCCAGTCTAGTGGAATCTCCTGGATGTCTCTCTTGTTAAGGAAGCTTGTGAACTCCAAGTCATGCCTGACTTCTTTAACAGGGTGGGACCTCTGGCAGGAACTTTAGCAAAGGAAGTTCATCAAGGAAGGGAATTCTGTGAAATGAATATTATGGGCCTTGACTGACTTACAATGATTGATATTTGACTGCTCTGAAAATGGAGGGGCAAACATACCCATTGTAGGGGAAAAGTACAGTTTTGTACCTACCATAAATGTAGATGTCCGATAGGAATGCATCTGCAGTCCTTACAAATGGGTTGTCCTGTCGTCAGGCAGCCCTTCGGTCGGCCGGATTCCAAAGTCTGGGTCTGGCTTCGGCTGGTGTCGCACTTCACCCGACGTCATTGCTGCAGTTACTCGGGTATAAAGGCATCAGCTGACACCATTTTCCTCAGTGTTTCTTGCCCCAGATGCCAGGTGCCCTCTAGGAAGGCTAAATTTTGATAAATGCCAATGGTTCAAAATATTAGAGAGCAAACAAAAAATAAGCATGTATGTACATATATACAAACAAATACACCATAATAGATTCCCCCATCTAGCTATAAGAGGGGCAAATACCCTAGGAGTACCACAGAGGGGAAGGAGGGTGGGTAATCCTGACTGCAGATGCATTCCTATCGGACATCTACATTTATGGTAGGTACAAAACTGTACTATGTCCTTCAAGGATGCATCTGCAGTCCTTACAAATGGGTAGAATACCATAGCCAAACTGGGGGAGGAGGAAAGATAGAATTATGGTGTAGTTAAGATCCCTTGCAAAACAGCAGTGGCAAAACCTGCTCGGGATCTAGAGTATAAAGGTAAATTATAATGCTTGGCAAATGTATGCACGGAGCTCCAAGTAGCAGCCTCTAAAATGTCTTTGGTAGCCACTCCCCGTAGAAAAGCTGTGGTAGTGGCTGTAGCTCTTGTAGAGTGAGGCCTGATGTTTTCTGGAGTATTCTTTCCATGGTAGGAGTAACAAAATCTAATGCAATTTCCTATCCACTTAGATATTTGTCTGTTTTGAAATTGCTTTCCCTTCCATTACTGCTGCATATGCTACCAGTAGTTGGTCAGTTTTTCTATTGCTCTTGGTCCTGTCCAGGTAGTAGCGTAATTGTCTGTGTACATCCAAGGTATGCAACAGTCTTTCTCCCCTGTTCTGTGGATTGGGGAAGAATGTAGGTAGGTGGATAGCCTGATTTAAAGATACTCTGGAGACCACCTTAGGCATAAAAGTAGGATTTGTTCTCATGGACACTATCTTGATGGAAGATCAGAAAGGGTCGTACTGCCATTAATGCCTGTAGCTCAGAAACCCTCCTTGCTGAAGTGATTGCCAGCAGGAAAGCAGTTTTCCATGATAAGTATTGCAATTCTGCTGTTGCTGCTGGTTCGAAAGGAGGTAGTGTCAATTTTTCTAGCACAAAGTTCAAGTCCCATGCAGGTAATGGTGGCTTCCTAGGAGGTTTTACATTTTTAATTCCTCTCAGAAACTGCCTGAGCAGAGGATGTGAGAAAACTGGAGGATCCAAGTCGTATTCTGCTGAAATAGCTGAGGCATGAATCTTAATGGAAGAGTAGGACAGGCCTTTGTGGAATAGCTCTGCCAAGTATTCCAGGATGTTGGCTATGTTTACCAGTGACACATCTTCCCGTTTAGCAGTACTCCAAATGAGATAACCTTTCCATTTTGCTGAATAGGTTTTCCTTGTTGAAGGTCTGCGAGCTTCAAGATAATGTCCTTAACCCTTTGGGATAAATTTGGGTTAATTTGTCTTATGCAATGTTCCAGGCAGTCAGCTGCAGAGTTTTCATGTTTGGATGCAGGGTGTTGTAATTGTTCTGAGTTAACAGCAAGGGAACTAGGGTAAGGGCCATATCTGTTCGAGACATGCTCCTCAGTAATGGGTACCAATGTTGCCTTGGCCAATCTGGAGCTATCAGAATGATCCTTGGACGGTCCTCTTTGATCTTCAATAGCACCTTGTGCATCAAAGGAAGTGGTGGGAATGCATATGCTGACAGATTTTTCCAACTGAAGGATAGGAGTCCACCTTCCATGCCAGTGGGTGGTACGTCCTGGTGCAGAATTTCTTTAATTGGTGATTGAGTGGGGATGCAAATAAGTCTATTTCTGGGAGACCCCATTTTCTTGTAATGGTTTTGAAGATGTCCGGATGCAGCATCCATTTGTGGGCATCCGTGGTAGTCCTGCTTAATATGTCTGCTAGAGTGTTTTCTTTTCCTGGTACAAAGATTGCTTGTAACTGAATGTTGTAACTCAGGGCCACATTCCAGAGGTCCAGGGCCATCCGGCATAGAGGGTACGAATGTGTGCCTTCCTTCTTGTTGATGTACCACATAACTGTGGTGTTGTCTGTCCTTATCATCAATTGGCCTTGTCGAAGAAATGGTTTGAAAGCCTGAATTGCCAGTTTTACTGCCAGCATTTCCTTTAGGTTTATGTGTAGGTGCAGCTGCTCGAGTCCATAAACCCTGTATGCATTTGTCCATCATGTGGGCCCCCCAACCGAGGTCTGAGGCGTCCGTTGTGATGGTTTGGCTTGGTTGAGTGCTGTGGAAGGGCAATCCTTCGTTTGATTGACAGGCCTGAGCCCACCATTGGAATTTTTGCTTCAGGCATGGAATTATTGGAATTTGAGCTTCTAGGCTGTGCTTGTGCTGAGACCATAAATTCCTTAGGTACCACTGTAGTTTTCTCATATGCAGTCTGGCATGTGGGACCAATATTATGCAGGATGCCATGAAGCCCAATGCTTGTAGGACTTTTCTTGCTGTTAGATGGTTTTGTTTTGTTAATGCCAAGAAGTAGAGAGGGAGTTGCTCCTGTTTTTCTACTGTTAGGAATGCCATTTGTTTGGATGTGTCCAGCTCCGCACCCAAAAAGGTTATCTTTTGGGATGGTATCAGCCTTGACTTTTTTATATTGACTGTATATCCCAGGGCTTGTAGAAGGTAAATGACTCTTTTCAAGTCTTCTGCTAGCTTGTTTTTGTTGTCCGCTTGTATCAGGCAGTCGTCCAGGTAAGGGTAGATTTGGATCCCCTGAAGCCTGCAATGAGCGATTACTGATGCCTGGCATTTCGTGAACACTCTGGGCGCAGTAGATAAGCCAAAGGGCAATGCTGAGAATTGATAATGCTCTGATCCTGCAAGAAATCTGAGGTATCTTCTGCAATTTGGTCGTATGGGGACGTGCAGGTATGCCTCCTTGAGATCTAGAGTTACCAGCCAAGACTCCTTGCCCAGCATGGGAAGAAGCTGCTGTAGGGTCAGCATTTTGAATTTTGGAACAATGAGGAATGTGTTTAAAGCGGACAGATCGAGAATAGGTCTCCATTTGCCTTCTTTCCTTGGTACTAGGAAGAGTCTGGAGTAAAAGCCCTTTCCCTTGCTCCATATGTGGTACCTTTTCCATAGCTCTCATCTTTAATAATTGATTTACTTGTTGTAGAGCTTCTGCCTTTTGATTTGGAGGTAGGTTTGGCATTCCTCTCTTTCCTGGTAGAGTATGCAAAATCCACTTGTCTCTTGTGATGTAATGCCAGTTCTTTGAAAATAAAGCTAGCTTCCCGCCTAAGGGTGCTTCTAGTTGTTCCCTGGTAGGCGGTGCCAGAGCCAAATCACTGTGATTGTACTGTAGTAGTGGTGGTGTCTGTGTCTGTGCCTCGCTGGTTGTTACCCTGCCACTGGCGTCCCCTGTAGGCACCCCTGGATTGGCTTCTGCCTCTTGAACGCCTATTCCTGCCTCTCTGTGCTTTGGAGGAGTCTGGAAAGGACCAATTCTTGGAGGGCCAATTCCTGCTAAACCTTGGAGGTTGGACCTGTAAGAAATCTTTCACTGTTTGGACAGATTTTGCCTTCTCTTCCATCTTCTTCAGCACCTGTTGTGCAGGAGAGCCAAACAAATTGATCTTGTCCATGGGAGCATCTAATAGTTTTGATTTGACATGGTCCGGTAAGGCCTGCTCTTTTAACCATGCATGCCTTCTGATAACTGTGCCAGTCATGGCTGATCTAAAGGAAGCCTCCAGTGCATCATAGCCGCATTTTAAAGAATGGTTACTAACTTGCTGAATGTTATGTACCATTTCCTGAACATATTTCTTGTCTAAAGGTTCATCAGAGGACAGTTTTTGGTTAACTGGTCTAGCATAAATTCTTGATACTGGATCATATGAAATTGACAGTTCAAGGCCCTAGCTGACAGAGTAGCAGAAGTGTAAACTTTTTTACCCCATCTCTCTAAGGACCTGGATTCCCTTTCAGAGGGAGGGATTTTTGGCAGAGGTAGATGCTACAGCCTTAGGCCCCTGGGAGATAGTCTCGGGATCTGCAAAAGGAACCTTGTATAAATGGTGATGTGTGTCCGGGACCCTGTAGAACCTATCGGGCTTAGCAGGGGCCGGAGGTAATGAATCAGGAGCAGTACAAGCATCATTAAATGCATCATCTACAACAGAAAGAACTGGAGGTATAGCTAAAGGCCTATGTTGTGGTAAATGCAGAAAGGTTCTAAGCCTTTTTCTGGAGTCTGAAAAATCTTGGCCCTGCCACTGAAATTGTTCCCTCATAGCATGCAAGGTTTCCCCAAAGGAAAATTCCTCAGGCGGAGAGGCAGAAGGGATGGACACTTCAGCATCAGAGTCTTCATAAGGGGAAAAAGGAGCCTCTGGAGGGTCTGTATTATCTGAATCATCAGAGGAATCATCTGTGGAAACTGGCTCAGGGGGCTCTGCTCTAGGCCTCTTCTCTGGAGGTGGGTGAGAGGCCCTGTCTGGGTGAGGTTGGGATCCCCGGATTAAAGAAATGAGATCCTCTGCTAAACTAAGCATTTGGGAACTGGAGCTAGGCCTGTGAGAGGGGGTCTTAACAGGCACAGATTTAGTAGCTTTAGCTGCTTTAGCCCTGGCAAAGGCCTTAATGGATATGGCTGCAGGAGGCCTAGCAGCTCCACGTGCAGGGTTGAAATATCCAAGGGAATAATGTCAGATAATTCCTGAGAAACCACAACTGCAGGTTGGTTTTCAGAAGCCGATTCCACCAGGTTGGAAGAGGCCTCGGTAGAAGGTAAGCTTTCGGCTGAAGGAAGAACCGCTTGCTCGGTTTCAGCCGAAACCGAGACACTCGCGGTTGTCTTAACCGCGGTTTCGGCCGAAACCACGGACCGCGAGTGTCGGTCCTTTTCCTTGCGTTTTTTGGATATTTGTGAAGTCGGAGGATCCGACGGCATAATAAGCAAAATCAGAGCCGAAAAACTGCTCAGCAAATTCCGACCGACGTCTAAGCATCCGTCGGTTAAAAGAAGCACAGGCTAGACAAGCTGCTACATCGTGGTCTGGGCCTAAACAAGGTAAGCAGTAAGAGTGGAAATCTTTATGAGGTATTTGTTTCCCACAAGTTAAACAGTTATTCACTTTTTCTGACATCGGCTGAGGCAAGAAAGAGTCCCCAACGGGGTACTTAGCTTTTTAGAAGTCTTCGGTAGTAGTAGAAGTATTCGGTAGTAGTAATCTCTGGTTCTGACCGACCGGCACTTGCGAACAGCTTCTGCTTCGGGCGCCACGCGGCAAGAAAGACTGAGGAAAATGGCGTCGGCTGATGCCTTTATACCAGAGTAACTGCAGCAATGACGTCGGGTGAAGTGCGACACCAGCCGAAGCCAGACCCAGACTTTGGAATCCGGCCGACCGAAGGGCTGCCTGACGACAGGACAACCCATTTGTAAGGACTGCAGATGCATCCTTGAAGGACATCCTGGAAGGCAGTGAATGCCCTTCCCTCTACCCTCTGTAGTTATTATAAACCAATGCTATCTTGGCCAAAAAGGGAGTCACCAGCTGGATTTTTGGTTTGTCCCTCTGGATCTTCAGAAGGACTTTTTGAACTAGTGTGAAGGGGGGGGGGTAAAGAGACTTCCCCGCTCAAGAAAGAGATGATGTCCACCTTCCAAGCCTGTGGATGTGGGTTTCTGGTGCACAACAGAAGCATTTCTCTGTTCTGGGAGGAGGCAAACAGATCTGCCTAAGGAATACCCCCACCTGTGAATAAGATCCATGAACACCTCCCTGTAAAGCATCCACTCGTGATAGGGTGCCGAGGTTCTACTAAGGGTTTCTGCCATCACATTTTCTGCTGAAGGAATGTACACAACTTTTTATTTATTTTACATTTGTTGACCAGGATAATCCGACTGGATATACGTCCATTTTCAGCGGAGGCCCAGGGAGAAAAGCTCCAAGATAATAATACACATTGAACATTTGGTAAATGCTAGTTTCAAGCAGATTACAGTCAGAAGCAATACCAGCATTTAGCACATATAATACTAACTTATAAAACACTTTGCAAAAAAAGAAGTTATGTACTCACCATAAAGTACAGTTTTGTACCTACCATAAATGTAGATGTCCGATAGATATGCAACTGCAGTCATAACATATGGGTTGTCCTGCCTCAGGCAGCCCTCGGTCGGCCGGATTCCAAAGTCTGGGTCCGATGTCGGCTGATGTCGCATTTCTCTCCGACATCAGAGCGGCTGGAGTATATAAGCATCAGCCGACGCCAACTTCTTCAGTGTTTCTTGCCCCAGATGCCAGGTGCCCTCCAATGAAGGCTGTAATCAAATTGGAAGACAAAAATAGGTTTCCAGACAATAAATAAGCAATAAACAGATACACCATAACAGATATCCCCAGCTAAGGATAATAGGGAGAGGAGTGGACCCAAGGCATAGAGGGGAAGGAGGGAGGGAAAACCCGACTGCAGTTGCATATCTATCGGACATCTACATTTATGGTAGGTACAAAACTGTACTATGTCCTTCAAGAATGCAACTGCAGTCATAACATATGGGTTGAATACCATAGCTTAGCTGGGGGAGGTGGTATGCTCTAGGAAAAGGATGGTGTAGCTATCAATTCCTGCAGGACTGCAGAGGCAAAGCCTGCTCTGGATCTGGAATATAAAGGGAGGTTGTAGTGTTTGGAAAATGTATGCACGGAGCTCCATGTAGCAGCCTCTAGAATGTCCTTTGTAGGCACCCCTCTTAAAAAAGCTGCAGAGGTGGCTGTAGCTCTGGTGGAGTGTGGTCTGACATTGGCTGGCACACACTTTCCATGGAAGGAATAACAGAATCTGATGCAATGTCCAATCCATTTTGAAATTGTCTGTTTGGAAATTGCTTTTCCTTGTACTCCAGGGGCGTAAGCTACAAAAAGTTGATCAGACTTCCTACTGGTCTTGGTTCTGTCTAGGTAGTAGCGAAGTTGTCTGTGTATGTCCAAGGTATGCAACAGTCGTTCCCCTTTGTTCTCAGGATTGGGAAAAAAAGTAGGCAGGTGAATTGCTTGATTTAAAGAAACCCTGGATGCCACTTTTGGCAGAAAAGTAGGGTTGGTTCGTAGGGAGACCCTGTCTCTGTGAAAAGTTATGAACGGTGGTATTGCCATTAAGGCCTGTAATTCCGAAACCCTTCTTGCTGAGGTTATGGCCAGCAGGAAAGCTGTCTTCCAGGAAAGAAATTGCAAATCCACAGAAGCTGCTGGCTCGAAGGGAGGTAGAGTCAATTTTTCTAGGACAAAATTGAGGTCCCAAGCTGGTACTGGTGCCTTTCTTGGGGGCTTTATATTCTTGATTCCTCTAAGAAATTGCCTTAGCAAAGGATGTGAAAACACAGGTGGATCAGTGTTGTATCTAGCTGAAGCATGTATTTTTATGGAAGAGTATGAGAGTCCGTTATGTAACATATCTGCCAAGTATTCCAGAATGAGTGGGATGCTCAAAAGCGATGCATCATGACCCTTGTTGGTACTCCAAATGCTGAATCTCTTCCATTTGGCTGAGTAAGCCTTTCTGGTGGATGGTCTGCGGGCTTCTGTTAGTATCCGCTGAACTTCCTTGGAGAGAGGTAAATTGAGGTTATTTATGGAATTTCCCAAGCTGTTAGCTGTAGAGTCTGGATGTTGGGATGAACAGTCCTGAAGTTGTGTTGAGTCAAAAGTTGGGGCCACTGTGGAAGGGCCCACGTTTTGTTGTGACATATGTTCCGTAGTAGTGGGTACCAGTGTTGTCTTGGCCAGTCTGGAGCTATTAGGATCCCCTTCGGTTGCTCTGACTTGATCTTTAATAACACTGTGGTCATCAGTGGCAGGGGTGGAAATGCATAAATTATTAGGGAGCTCCAGTTGAATGAGAGGGCATCTACTTTCCATGCTTGTGGATGATATGTCCTTGAGCAGAACTTTTGTAAGTGATGATTGAGGTGGGAGGCAAATAGGTCCACGTCCGGCCTGCCCCATGTCGAGGTGAGTCGTATAAAGATGTCTGGATGTAGCCTCCATTCGTGGGAGTCTAGAAAATTCCTGCTTAGACTGTCCGCCAGAACATTGTCTTTGCCTGGAACAAACTGGGATTGTAGCTGTATGTTTCGACCCAGTGATTTTTCCCAAAGATTCATTGTCAGTCTGCAAAGGGGGTAAGAATGAGTGCCCCCCTGCTTGTTTATGTACCACATCACAGAGGTGTTGTCTGTCCGTATTAGTAGGTGGCCTTGTTGAAGTTGTTGTCCAAAGGCCTCGATGGCATGCATTACTGCCAGCATTTCTTTTTGGTTGATATGCAGATGTGTTTCCTTTGGGAACCATTGCCCTTGAATACATCTGCCCTCCATGTGCGCCCCCCATCCAAGGTCTGAGGCGTCTGTGGTCATAGTCTGTGTTATCTAAGGTTTTTTGAATGACATGCCTGTGTTTGACTGGCTTACTGTGGCCCACCATAGAAATTCCTTTTGAAGACATGGAATGAGTGGGATAATTGCTTCTAGGTTGTTGCTGTGTTGAGACCATAAGCTTTTTAAGTACCATTGAAGCTTTCTCATGTGTAGTCTTGCTAGTGGGACCAAGAGAATGCAGGATGCCATGTAACCCAGGGCCTGTAGGAAACTCCTTGCAGTCATCTGGGTGAGCTTTGCTAAACTTTTGAAGTAATGAGTTAACTTCTTTTGCTTGTCTTCTGTCAGGTAAGCCATTTGAGAGGCTGTGTCTAGTTTGGCTCCTAAGAAGGTTATTTGCTGGGATGGCTGAAGTCTTGACTTTTGAAAGTTGACTGTGTATCCCAGAGCCTGTAGCAAGTGTATGACATAATACACGTTTTTTGTCAAGGTTAGTTTGTTGTCCGCTTGTATGAGGCAATCGTCCAGGTACGGGTAGATTTGAATCCCCTGGAGCCTGCAATGAGCAATTACTGATGCCAGGCATTTCGTGAATACTCTGGGAGCAGTAGATAAGCCAAATGGCAATGCTGAGAATTGATAGTGCTCTGGCCCTGCAAGAAATCTGAGGTATCTTCTGCAGCTGCGTCTGATAGGGACATGCAGGTATGCCTCCTTGAGGTCCAGAGTAATCAGCCAAGACCCCTTGCCCAGCATGGGAAGGAGTTGGTGTAAAGTCAGCATTTTGAACTTTGGTACTATGAGAAAAGTGTTTAGAGCGGACAAGTCCAGTATTGGTCTCCATTGAGATTCTTTTCTTGGAACAAGGAACAGTCTTGAATAAAACCCCTGACCTTGTTCTTGTTGTGGAACTTTTTCTATTGCTTTGATCTGAGCAAGCAGAGAAATTTGCTTGATAGCCTCTGCCCTCTGATTTTATGGAAGGTTTGGCATGCCTTGTTTTCTTGGCAAGGTATGAAAGTGGAACCTGTAACCGTGGTCTATAATGTCCAAAAATCCATTTGTCTTTTGTCAGTTTGTGCCAATTTTTTGAAAACAGAGATAACTTTCCGCCCAAAGGAGCTTCTGCTTGCTCCTTGGTCAGTGGAAGTAGAGGAAAGTCATTGAGATTGTCCCTGTGGGGTAGGAGAAACCCCTGTGTCACTTCTTTGGTTTGCTGGTTGCCATTGTCGTCCCCTGTAGGATCCTCTGTATTGTCCTCTTCCTCGGGCATGCCTGTTTTTGCCCCTTTGAAATCTTTCAGGATTAGGAAAGGACCAGTTTTTAGAAGGCCAGTTCCTGCTGAATCTGGGCAGCTGAACCTGGAGGAAATCCTTGACTGTCTGAACTGACTTGGCTTTTTCCTCAACGGACTTTAACACATCTTTAGCATTAGCACCAAAAAGCTTGTTCTTTTCCAAGGGTGCATCAAGAAGTTTTGCCTTAACATGATCTGGTAAAGGTTGTTCTTTTAGCCATGCATGTCTGAATGACCGCCCTGGCATAGCTGCCCTACATGAAGCCTCCAATGCATCATATCCACACTGTAAAAAATGATTGCTAACCTGCTGAGAGTTATGCACAGCCTCCTGCAAAGACTTCCTATCTAAAGGTTCAGGAGAGGCCAAACTTTTCTATAAATCATCTAACAGGAAATCCTGATATTGAAACATGTGAAAGAGACAATTGAGAGCTCTCATAGATAAAGTGGTAGAGGTGTAGACCTTCTTCCCCCATCTCTCTAAGGACCTTGCTTCCCTGTCGGAAGGCAAAGGATTTTTGGAGGTGGTAGCTGAAACCCTTTAGGCCCCTGGGAAATTGTTTCTAAATCAACAGCATGGGCCCTAAATAAATGAGAATGGGTTTCTGGGACCCTATAGTATCCGTCAGGCTTGACAGGAGCAGGAGGAAGAGTATCAGGGGTAACACTGGAGTCAGAGTATAAGTCATCCAAAACATCAAGCACAGGAGGTATAGCTAAGGGTCTGTGTTGAGACTTTTTGAGGAATGTTCGAAGGCGCTTTCTGGAATCAGAAAATTCCCGGCCTTGCCACTTAAAATGCTCCCTCATGGAATGCAGAACTTCCCCAAAAGAAATATCCTCAGGAGGAGAGGCCGAGGGAATGGAGTCCTCTGCATCTGAATCCTCATAGGTCTGGAAGGGCTCTTCCTGGCTTTCGGAGTGAACAGAGTCCTCAGAATCTTCATCTGCAGGCAGAGGGTCAGAGGGTTCAACCCTGGGCCTCTTATCAGGAGGAGGCTGGGATCCTCTCTCAGGATGGGCCTGGGAACCTCTGATCAGGGAAATTAAATCTGCGGCCATGGACATGATTTGAGTTTCAGGAGTAGGCTGAGGTAAGGTTTTAGCAGTAAGATGTTTGGACTTGCTGGCTGCCTTGGCACGTGTGTAGGCCTTGATAGACATGGACATGGGAGGCCTAGCCGCTCCACGTGCAGGGGTTACCTTATCAACAGCAATGGTCTCGGGCATTTCCTCGGTTTCGGTATCCGGAGGAAAATCAATAACTGGCATCGGAGTCCGGTATCGGAGGTATCGGTAATGCGGTGTCTTCGGTTCGGAGAGGTGGAATAACCGCCTCAGAGGGAACCGGGGCACTCGCGGTTAGTTCTGGCGTGGTGTCGGTGGAAGACGCGGGTCGAGGATGTCGGTCCCGGTCTTTTTGTTTCTTAGGAGTCTGTGTTGTCGGTTGTTCCGACGGCATTGTATAATCAAATTTTTCGCCGAAAAACTCTTCAGCAAACTCCGCCCGGCGCCTGAGAGTGCGCTTGTTGAAGCGAGCACAGGCGGCACAGGCCGAGACGTCATGGTCTGGGCCAAGGCAAGGAAGGCAGTGAGAGTGGAAATCCTTATGAGGTATTTGTTTACCACAAGACAAACAATTATTTACTTTTTCAGTAATTTCTGACATCGGCTGAGGCAAGAAAAGGTCCCCAACGGGGTACTTAGCTTTTTTGATAACTTCGGTTACGAAGAATACAGGAGCTGACCGACCGGCACTTGCGAACTGCTTCTGCTTCGGGCACCGCGCGGCAAGAAAGACTGGAGAAGATGGCGTCGGCTGATGCTTATATACTCCAGCCGCTCTGACGTCGGAGAGAAATGCGACATAAGCCGACGTCGGACCCAGACTTTGGAATCCGGCCGACAGAGGGCTGCTTGAGGCAGGACAACCCATATGTTATGACTGCAGTTGCATTCTTGAAGGACATCGTTCCATGTTTGTAGTCCATCTCACCCTTCATTCTTGCATATGGGATCGATCCTCAGCTCCAACTTGGCCTATTTACAAGCTGGAAGTCTTCTAGTTGGCTCGTGGCTAGGTAGGTATCCTATGGTGCACCAGTACAATCCTCAGATCTTGTTTGCTGCTGACTAGGAAAGATAACTATACCAAAGAAGCCAATACTAAAAGGCCTCCATAAAAAGGATAATAATATTTTTCTGACTCCAGGTACTTCCAGGCTGCGGGTAGGCGGGTGGGTTCGTAAGAATGAGGGGTGAGATGGACTACAAACTTGGAACGTTACGGTGAGTACATAACTTCTTTATGATCTGTAGTCCTATCTCACCTTGATTCTTACATATGGGACAGCGTCCCTAGCGCCTTATTCTTGTGTGGCTCAAGGAAAAATACTCCCGAGTACCATGGAACCAAATGAAGCGCTACCCCTGGAGGTTAAATCCAATTTATAATGAGTAATAAAAGTGCGAGGGGTAGCTCACGTAGCTGCTGCACAAATATTATCAAGTGGAACCCTGGCTTGAAAGGCTGCAGAGGTAGACTGAGATCTGGTAGAATGAGCCTTGATTTTAAAGGGTAAAGGTCTACCCTCAGAATTGTAAACATAAGCTATACAGCTATAAATCCAATTTGAGAGTGTCACTTTGGAAACTGGTAAACCTGACCTGGATTCAGAAAAGTAAAGGAATAATTGATCTGATTTCCTTAGTCCGGTGCAAATAAAAACGTAATGGTCTATGGACATCCATCTGATGAAACCTGTATTCAGCTGCGTTTGAATAGGTTCATAGGTTGGTACTAGGCTATCAGCCCTAGGGCCTATACAAGCCTAACCATACAAATTACCTGGCTATTTCTTCCCACACTATTTACTTTCCTGGACCCCTGTCTAACAGGGCGATTGACGTGATCCCCGGAGTGAATTTCCTTTCTCCCATCCAATCGCCAAGGTTCCTTTTGAAGAGGGCCAAAGAGGCACTCTGCTTGACATGTATGGGCAATCTATTCCAGAGTCTGGGAAGTCTCTGGGTCAGGAACCTATCCCTCCAGCATGTTTTGTTTATTGTGATAACAAGGTTTAGATCCCTGGAGCATGTGGCTCTGAGGAATTGGGATTTCTTTAAGTGTAGCATGTCCAACAGCTCTGGGTTTGACATGGCCTTGTATGTTAAGCAGAGTGATTTGGAAAGAACACCGGAAGCTCTAGGGATTGATTCAAAGTGGCATCGGAACAGAACTTGGGGACAAAGGAGGGATTAGTACGAAGGGACACCCTGTCCTTGTGAAAAATCAGATAAGGGGGTTTAACAGACCATGCTTGCAACTCTAACACCCATCTGGCCGACGTGATAGCTACCAGAAACAAAGTCTTCCAAGACGGGAATTTCAAAGATGAATGGGAAGGCTCAAAGGGTGGAGAAGTCAATTTAGACAACACAAAATTTAAATCCCATGAGGCAACAGGTTTTTGATAGGGGGGGGTCTTAAAGTAGCACCTTTAAGAAAGGTTTTGCAAACCTTATGTGACATCAGATTCAAATCTTGAAAACCTAGATGCAAGTTTGAAATCGCTGCCAATTGAACTCTGACAGTGGCAGCCGCAGATCCCTGGTGAAAAAGCTCAGAAAGGAATTCCAAAACCACTGGAATGGAGGCAGTGCAAGGATCAACATTCAGTTTCTCCACCCAGATAGTGAATCTTCTCCATTTGCTGGAATATAGTCTCCTAGAAGAAGGTTTATGTGAAGACATAAGGATACGAATCACGGAGGGTGAGAAGTCGAACTCTGACTAGGGATGGAAATGGAGCAGCCACGCTGTCAAATTGAGGGCAAGTAATGAGGGGATGGAGCGAACCTGACATGCGAGTCAACAGGTCTGGAGCTGGGTCCAGGATCCAAGGATCGTCCAGGAGAAGAGGCCCGAGGAAGGTGAACCAAACCTGATGAGGCCAGTAAGGAGCAATGAGAATAGGTTTGCTTCCCAGCCATTTCACTTTCTGAATAACCTTGGGAATGAGAAGAAAGGGAGGAAAAGCATACAGGAGATCCAGGGGCCAATCGTGAACAAGTGCGTCTCTCGGTGACTCTCCCGGAAAAGGAGATGAGGGAGAAGTAGCTGCTGCATTTGGCACTGATTGCACTGGCAAAGAGGTTGCAGCAAGGCTGTCCCCATCTGTAGAAAATCTGGTCTGCTGTTTCCTGTTTCAGAGACCACTCGTGAGGCATAAGGATTGCCCTGCGGAGCTTGTCAGCTATCACGCTAGTTTGTCCCTGGAATGTGCGCTGCCATCAGAAAACGCTGGGAAGCTCTCGCCAATGTCCTAACTCGCATGGCCTCTTGACAGAGTGGGTAAGATCTGGTTCTGCCTGGTTTGTTGATATACCATACTACCAACATGTTGTCTGATTGTATTGCAATAGTCCTCAGAGGCAGAAGGTCGTAGAGTGCTTGCAACGCCTGGAGCACCACCCTCATCTCTAGAACACTGATATGCAGGTGAGCCTCATGATCTTGCCATGTGCCTTGGACACAAAATAATGCCCCCCCACCCTATCTGAGCAATCTGCGCTAACAGTAGCAACGGGTTGGTGAGGGACAAATGAGGTGCCCATGGTTAACTGACTGGGTAGTGTACACCAAAGGAGGTCGTCCTTGCAAGATTCTGTCAGCAGAATGTGATGTGATAATGGAAGGTACTGAAAAGACCACTGGGACGAGAGGAGCCACTGAAGAATTCTCATGTGTAACCTGGCTAGTGGCACTAGTAATATAGTGGAAGCCATGGTCCCTAGAAGTTGCAGAATAATCTTGGCTTTGACCTTTCGTAAGGGAAGACTATGCTGAATTTGAAGAATCAGACTCTGTGCCCTTTCTGCAGGAAGACGAGCCAACATGTCTAATGTGTCTATCTCTACGGCTATAAAAATCGCAGATTGAGAGGGCAATAAGGCAGATTTTTCCCAATTTATAGAAATTCCCAGCTGGGCACAAAGCTGAAGAGTAGCGTCCCTGGTCTGGAGAAGTAGATGCCTGGTAGGGGCAGTCAAGAGCCAGTCGTCCAGATATGGAAACACCTGGAATCCTCGACGTCTCAGGTGAGCTGCCACACATTTGGTGAACACCCTGGGAGCTGTGGTAAGACCAAAGGGCAGAGCATGAAACTGGTAATGACTGGCTCCCAGCTGGAAGCGTAGATGACAACGCCCTGTCCATTTTTATGTGGTAATAGGAGTCTTGGAGATCTATTGAGCACATCCAATTCTCTTTCCCTAATAACGGGAGTATAGACTGCAGTGTCACCATCCAGAACTTGTCCTTTACTGAATCGTTCAATCTGGAAACAGGAACTTCAACTTATGAAACAAAAAAACGGTGTCACAAAAAGCCAAAGGTTTAAAAAAATGTAAACGCACTTTATTACAAACAGTAAAACAGCGTTTTTCGTCCCTGAGAAGACAGGAGCTTCATCAGCATTTGAAAAACAGGAAGCTCAAACCTTTTAAAAAACCTTCATAAAAACAATTAATGTCACATCCTCGTAAAAACGAGATGAATACAATTAAAGGTGTATACTGCAAGGAGTATGACTTAGAGGTAAATAATATATGTTTGATACCTAGAAGCATATAAACAATGCAAACATGTAAAGGATACCTGACTCGATACTGCCTAAAAAATAATAATGTGAACCACAGAGGGTAAATTCTAGGCAGGGTTTAATGATATGTGTAATAACAGGTAGGTTGACGTAAACTCTGCAGGCTGATATAATTAACCTAACTCAATGCTAACAAAATACACATAGGTAAACAAAAATATATAGTTTAAAATATTATACAAACCCATGATAGGAAATAATGAATAAAAATTAACAAGAAAAAATGTGAAGACATAAAAAAAATATAAGAAAAATATGTTGTTCTTGTTCACCAAAATAATACCAGGCTAGATAAGGTGGTAAATCCAAAGATTCACACAAAAACTTTAAAAATAAAACCAAGAGTTACCTCAGGCAGCTTCTATATTTTAGAATGGACGCTATGTTACAGTTATCGTTCAGTCCTGGGTAAGAGAAGGCATCCAATTGTAGCTGCCACTCTAACTCACGAGTTTCTAAGATTAAAGATTGGGGACCACCCCTAATCGCTGATTTAACATTGTCAATGCCCATAAACTGAAAACTATGACCCCCATTGCTTAAGATGTGTTTAGAAAGAGCATTGTCGCTTCTCTTGTTCTTAATGGCATACAAGTGTTGGTAAATACGGTCACAGAAACGCCGGTCCGTTTTCCCAACATAAAATGCAGTGCAACGTTCACAAAAGGCGATGTAAACAATAGATCTAGTGATGCAGTTGATCTTATGATTAATTACATATTTCCTCTTGCCGATGGAAAAAAGAGTTGCCTACACGGAGGTACCTGCACCACTTACAACACCCACAAGTGGATGTGCCTTTATGTCTCACCATGGGGTCATGTGTTTGGTTTCTTTGCAATAAATCTTTAAGGTTATTGCCTCTTTTAAAAGTAAACAAGGGGGGTAAGTCCCAATCTTTCATATAACCCGGAATTGGTGATGAAGTACCAGTTTTTACGAATAATAGAGCATAGAAATCCAGAATTTAGATTAAATGAAGAAATAAAAGCAGTAGAAAAGTTAGGACTATTACTAGTGGGAGTAACTTCATGGTTAGCCACTGTCCCCAATGTTACATTCCAACATGGGCTAGGGGTAGTACCTAAAGTGCCAATAACATTATTTTGCTCTTTAGATGATAACAGAGGTAAATAGATGCCATTCAAGCGTTTGGATGATACTTCACATCTTAGGTCAGCGATGAGGCTTAAAGGGTAACCTCGATTCAAGAACATGTCAGAAAGAAGGGAACACTCTGTCAAAGGCAACATCGGTGCTGCACATACGTGCCGCCCTAACTAGCTGCCCCTTGACGATAGAACGCTTCTGCTTCCAAGGGTGGCAACTTGTAAAATGCAAAAACGAATTGCAGTACGTTGCCTTCCTAAAAATAGATGAGCAAAATCTACTATTATCAAGGTCCTTGGTAATTGGACATCAAGGTAATCTATCTCGGAAGTCGAGAAATGGTGCGTAAATTTTAGAAATTCTGTAGAGGCATTCATGCGGGCAGTAAGTTGTAAAGCAGAATCCTCATTCCCTTTGATCAACAAGAAGATGTCGTCAAGAAAACGAGTGTATATTTTAGAACCCTCTACAAATGCTGGATAACTAAAAAGGTACTTCTTCTCCCAGTAGGCAACAAAAAGATTGGCAACGCTACTGCCACATGGAGAGCCCATTGCTATTCCTTTCTTTTGAAGGTAATAGTGCCCTTCAAAAAGGAAGAAATTGGAAGAAAGGACGATGTCAAGTAGGACTGTGACCAAAAAAATGTCATTATTGGAAGCCCCACATTCCTTTAGCATGAGCTCGGTCCATTCGACAGCCTCTTCATGTGGGATTGATGTATACAAGTCGACCACATCAATGGTCAAAAAATTGAGGTCTTTGTCGAATTGGACCTCATTGATCAGGGACAGGAACGACCAGGAGTCCTTACAGATTTGGGGAATGGATTTCAAATGTTTACTAATGATGCTGTCAATGAGACGGGCACAAGGATGGGTGATCGAACATCTACCATCAATTAAAGCACGCATAGGTGGATCAGTAAGGCTCTTGTGCATCTTAGGGATCCCGAACATAACAGGAACCCTGGGGTAGGAAATATCAATGAAGTTGTAAGTATCAATATTAATCCTGCCCTCAAGGTATAAGTCCCTAAAATAGCCTTTAATTTTATTATAGGTGCCCGTTAATTCATTTAATGAAGAACTTTCATAAGCAGTTGAGTCTAAAACCTGCAACATTCTAGTAATGTATTCAGCTTTATCAAAAATAACCAAGCCACCTCCCTTATCCGGTTTAATTACTCTAACAGCCATGCTACAAATTTTATTCAAAGCCGTGACTTGTTCAAAAGAAATGTTCATAGTATCACCAAGTTTACTGGTAGTTTCAAAAAGATACCTAAAATCAAGTTCACAGGCTTTCTCAAAGGTGTAGAGGCTAGGGTGTAAGGGGGGATTGAATGTGCTTGCTAACTTCAGTTTAAGTGGATCCCCAGCTGGTTCATTACTGAAAAAGACATTAAGATTTAATTTACGGACAAAAAATTTTAAGTCCATTAATGTTTTAGCAAGCTTGAATTTATGGTCTGGAACAAAATTCAAGCCTTTAGCCAACAACTCGATTAGTTCTTCATCAACGGTGACGTCAGCAAAGTTGTAAATATGAAAGTCACCTTTTAAATTAGACAGCACCACAGGGGTTTGTTTCCCCCCAGACAGATCACCTATTGGAGTAATCGTATGGATAGTCAATTCCAGTTCCTGTTCTTCTGATACCGGTTGCCCTTCTTCCCTAAAAAAGGCCTCTGGTGGTTAATATTATTGTTCTTGTTTAAAGTTTTAATCCTATTGCTTCTCCTGGGGCCTTGATCACCACCTTCTCCATACCCATCACTAATAGGACCTGCGTCCGTACAAGTTGGAACAGCAGATTCACTGTCAAAATTTTCAGATATAGAAGTGTTCTGCTTAGAATTGACAGGTGTAATGATCTTTTTAGACAAATTCGGGTAGGCCAAATTAGTCAGATAGGCATGCTTATCTCTTGATAACTTTTTGACCTTATTGGCCTTCAATTTACCAAGCAAAGATTCAATGCTGGAAAAAATTCGATTGTAGTCGAATTTATATCTAAAAAAATTGATATTAGTTTTAATTGTATCATCAAGTTTTGAGGCTTCATCGAGCAGAACTGTAATATGATAAGAATAATTCCTAATCATTAGTTCAAGAAGTTCTGCCCCTTGTTTGTTAAATAAAGCCTCTAGTTCAGATAAAAAGTTAGTGTCAAAGAATAACCCCGTAGGAGTGAAAGAGCTACGTAGCCCTTTAGGTATAATCCCTTCACTGAGACATTGTTGAAAGTAAGAAACCTCCAACTGAAGTTTCTTGATGTTTAGTAGTTTAGTATCCAAAGCCTTTAAATTAAATGCAATGTTATCGGAGGAGTTACCTGGGCCAGATGCATCTGTCACCGGCGAGCCTGAAGATGTTAAAGCATTGAACGAGAGAGAAGATAAGTTCCTCGCCCATTCGGGCATAGAGGCTACGCCAATGAGCGAGTCAGTGTCTCCCGCCGTTTGTAGCAATCCAGGTTGAGGAGCGGCATTGATTTCAAGGCCAACAGAAGCTGCTCCATTCCTACTGTTGTTACCGGAATTGCCGGAATATAGAAGCTACCTGAGGTAACTCTTGGTTTTATTTTTAAAGTTTTTGTGTGAATCTTTGGATTTACCACCTTATCTAGCCTGGTATTATTTTGGTGAACAAGAACAACATATTTTTCTTATGTTTTTTTATGTCTTCACATTTTTTCTTGTTAATTTTTATTCATTATTTCCTATCATGGGTTTGTATAATATTTTAAACTATATATTTTTGTTTACCTATGTGTATTTTGTTAGCATTGAGGTAGGTTAATTATATCAGCCTGCAGAGTTTACGTCAACCTACCTGTTATTACACATATCATTAAACCCTGCCTAGAATTTACCCTCTGTGGTTCACATTATTATTTTTTAGGCAGTATCGAGTCAGGTATCCTTTACATGTTTGCATTGTTTATATGCTTCTAGGTATCAAACATATATTATTTACCTCTAAATCATACTCCTTGCAGTATACACCTTTAATTGTATTCATCTCGTTTTTACGAGGATGTGACATCATTAATTGTTTTTATGAAGGTTTTTTAAAAGGTTTGAGCTTCCTGTTTTTCAAATGCTGATGAAGCTCCTGTCTTCTCAGGGGCGAAAAACGCTGTTTTACTGTTTGGAATAAAGTGCGTTTACATTTTTTTAAACCTTTGGCTTTTTGTGACACCGTTTTTTTGAATCGTTCACTCTGCTGAGGTCCAGAAAAGGCCTCCAAGTCCCCTGTACGTTTTGGCACTAAAAAGTATCTGGAGTAATTTCCGGATCCTATTTGGTCTGCTGGGATGGGTTGGATGACTGTCTGACAGCAACTTGTTGACCTCCACAATTGTCTGATCCCTGTGACTGGGTGGAACATCCAGGATTTTCTTGGGGACAAGAAGTGGAAGAGAAAAGGGTTTGACATAACCTCTGGTAATAATTCTTTGTACCCACTTGTCTTGAGTGATACCCAGCCAGGCTTTTGGGTACAAAGAAATGCGACCCCCGACCAGCCGCAGAGAAACACAGTCGGGCCCCACATCAGGAGCGCTGGTATGGCCGGCCCCAAAAGGAATCATGACCTCCCTGGTTTTGCAGACTGACCCTGCATCTAGGGCAACGTCTACCATTTCCTCCTCCTCCTCCTCTAAAGGAGTCACCCTGTGCATCCTGGAAAAACCTCTGGAACTTATTGAACCACATTTTACCACCCCTCTGACCCTTAGGAAATGGTCTAGAAGGGACAGTAAAACGTACTCCCACAGCAGTGTGCGTTTTTCCTTCTTGCTCACACCACGTTTGAGTGTCCTTTACCTTGGATCCAAACAAGGAGGAACCGAAGGGGGCATTGGTAAATGTAGACTTGAACGGTTCCGCAAAGTTACACAAACGCATCCAGGAATGACGCCTCGGAGAAATTCCTGAACCTGCTGCTCTACTCGCACCATTGGCTGCATACAAAATAACAAACAAATGTAGAAACGGAGAAAAACGGCAATTAAGTTCTTTCTTTCTGGAAAATGTTTATTTACCAGACCACGATCCACTCAGCAAATTAGATAAGTAAACACAATCAATCGTAAAACATAAACGCTATTAAGCCCTTGCGTTTTCGTCTGCTGCATTGAGACTTCATCAGATGAATAGTTTATTACCATTTACATTCCCTTTATATAGTCTACATAATCATTTAATTAATGAACACACCTTAATTCAATTAACTTAATTAAAATCCTATTGCATACTTTCTTGGTAGAAGTGTGCTTCACTATTCACTTAAAAACAACAGTTGTACAACATTTAAACAACATTTAAAAACTCCTCATTTTATAACATATTTAAAACAAGTAGAATTAATTTCTATAGAGTTAATGTGAAATCATTTCTTTCATGGTTTAAGGGACTAAATACCAAAATATACATGTAAATGGTAATAAAGTATTCATCTGATGAAGTCTCAATGCAGCAGACGAAAACGCAAGGGCTCAATAGTGTTTATGTTTTACGATTGATTGTGTTTACTTATCTAATTTGCTGAGTGGATCGTGGTCTGGTAAATAAACGTTTTCCAGAAAGAAAGAACTTAATTGCAGTTTTTCTCCGTTTCTACATTTATTTGTTTTTTGGAGTCTTGGTTTGCTCACCGTTATAAACTTTTTGCATACAAAATAAGCCACATGGAAGAGTTGATGATAGAATTCAAGGTGGACAACTGGGCAAAAACATAGTCAGGGACTCCCCTTCAGTACATGTACCTTGTAGAGAATCTCCTAACTCTAAGGAGATCTCTCTGAAGTCTTGTGAAGTGAGTAAGGGTAGTTCGGCGATCTGAGGCTTCAGCTTACACGTTCTCTTCCATGGAGGCTCCTCAGGACGACATTCCGGGGAGGTCTTGGAAGAGTGGAGGCCACCAGCCAGTGGCTTCTGAGGCTGAGGGTCTCTGCTGCCCATGGAGGGGGTAGGAGCTGAGACATAAGTAGATGCTTTATGGGAAAGAGTGCTGGTACCTCTGGTAGGAGCTGACGATCAAGACAGTACACTCCATCTCGAATGCTGATCTCTCCGGCACCGAAGACCCCCCTGGCTCCGAGGAGACAGAGGATGCCGTCGCCACCAGAGCCATCAGCTCTGAGACAGACATAGGATCCAAACTCACCCTAGCAGACGCGACAAGAGGAAGACTTGGCACTGAAGTTAGGTTCCAAGCATCTTTTGTGGGGCCGACCAGGGAGTTTCGGCCCCTAGACATTACGGATGGCGCCGTGAGTGTCAGAGTAGAACTCTGCTCCGAAACAGCCACAGGGGGAGCTGGAGCTGAAGGTTCCACCAGTGGTACCAAACACTCCGGCTCTGAAAGACCAGTATGGCTCGGAGGAGGAATGATCGCAGATGGTTGAATGGACTCAAGTGGATCCGTAACAGACTCGAGTGGCTCCGGAACCGACTGGATCGGAGCCAACAGCAATTTAGGCAAAGTAGATCACTTCAACATTCTCAGCAGTACCCTCTCTACATCTTCTTTCGATAAACTCCTGGAAGACCTGGATGACAGAGTAGGAGAGCGGGATCTCTGAATTATTAGAGATTTCAATATCAAGGAGGCTGGTAGAGGATCCATAGACTGGCTCCGAGAAATAGTCTCAGCGGTCAGCTCCGAAATACTTGGAACTGACCCAGTAATCACAATACTGCTCTCAGTCGGCATGGAGGTCTGTGGAGCCGATGAGACAGTGGACTTATCAGATTTTGATACCTTAAGAGGTGGCTCCGAGACACCAGCCGGTGCCGGGGAGGGCCTCTTAGAGGATTCAGATTTTCCATTAGTGGATTTTGAAGATGAGGAAGAGCTAGATAGATCTTCCTCAAAGGAAGGTTTAACAAGACCTTTTAGGATGAGCTTGTTCTTCCTCTCCTGCAACACCCTAGTAATGAAAGCATGACAAAATAAACAGGTCTTCTGTAAATGGATGGCCCCCAAACAGTAAACACAGTTACCGTGACCATCCATTATGGACATTTTTAAGAGCACTTAATACACTTCTTAAAGCCAGATGGCTTATGATCCTTACTCTCTTTAGACATTCTCGCAGAAAGGACACACAGAGAAAGAAAAAGGAGGAGGACTAGGTCCTCTAATGTAAACGGGCCTAACCCTGCAGGAAGGAGGAAAACACCACGAGGACTAGGTCCTCCAACTTAAACGGGCCTAGCCCGGGCAGGAAAGGAAACAAAGAAACTAAGTCTTCTAACTAAAACAGACCTAGAAATTTACAGAAAGTACAGAATTTCACACACTCCTGCAGAAATACCAGCAAAACAAGCGGGAATCTGCAAAACACTCAAACTTAAGACACACAGTCTAACAATGCACAAAAGGTGCCTACAACTACTAATTCTAAGAGTATACAAACACCAGCACATAGGATACCGATACTAAGCCAAAAAAGGCCAAAAGGCCAAATATTGCACCAGATGGCACAAGTATAAGCTAAGTACACTAATATCAGCTACGCTAACTGATTAACAATAAAGCAGTAACAGTTTTTTTCAATTTTAAGCTAAACAGAGCCAAAACATTTTTGGAAAAAATTAAAGTAAATGTAACACATAGGCAGAGCCAAAGAGAAGCACAACCAAACTCGTCGACGCAGCAAACGAGATCTGGGGATTGAACTGGTGCACCATGGGATACCTACCTAGCCACGAGCCAACTAAAAGACTTCCAGCTTGTAAACAGGCCGTGTTGGAGCCGAGGATCAGCTCCAATCCCATATGTAAGAATGAAGGTGAGCTAGGACTAGAGAACATCATAACGTTATTTTTAAATATATATATATATATATATATATATATATATATACACATATATATATATATATATATATATATACACACATACACACACACACACAAAACATTACATTCAGGTTTAAGACACATTGAGCAGCAGTTATACAACTGACCCTTCCTGAAATGGTGTGGGGGAAAAAAGTTACAAGTAGTTGAAGGTAAGGCACCCAAGTAATAGAGAGGTCACTTGTCGGGGTTAGTGCAAGGACATAACCAATGAGTTTCAAAGTATTTCTTGAGTGTGTTTTTGAATCGAGTTAGTGAGGGTTCTGGGGTCAAGTCAGCTGGGAGTCTGTTCCATGTTTTTCCAGCAGAGTAGCTGGATTCGTATGTTTGAACTAGGAGTCTAGTGGATGATCGTAGTGGCTGACAATATTTTTTAGTGCAGGTGTATTTTCTGGTTGGTAAAGGGCTTTATGTGCCACTATTAGCTGGTTGAACTGCAGTAGGCTAGGCAGTTCAAGCTATCCTAGCCGATTTAGGTTGTGACAGTGGTGTGTCCAGTAGGCTGTGCTAGTAGCAAATCTGGCATTGTGGTTATAGCAGGATATTTTAAGATCTGTTTTGTTTAAGTTGGAGAATAGAGGTGAAGCGTAGAGAAGAGTTGATAGTAGATGGTAATGTGCCATTGCAGTTCTAGCAAGTGGGGTAAGGAAATGTTTGATTCTGTAAAGAGAGAAGTGTTTTATTAATGGTTATGATAGTTTGACTGATATGCGCATCAAATGTCAGGTTATCAACTATAACACCCAGTAGTTTAGTTTGGGCTTCTGTGGAAATAATAGTGCCATTGTTAGCGGTTATGTTGAAGGATGGCAGGGGGGTCCTGCGTGTGGGGGAGAAGAGGAGCAGCTTAGGTTTGTTGGAGTTTAGGATTAGATGTTGATTGGACAGCCATTTTTCCACTGTATTGAGGGTATTTTGGGTTAATGTGAATAAAGTAGCTGGTGAAGTGTCAGAACAAATCAAGGTGGAGTCATCCGCAAATTGAATGCAGGTAGCATCTGAGATGACTGAATGAAGGTCATTGATAAAGATGGAGAAAAGAAGGGATCCTAGTATCGAGCCCTGGGGGACTCCTAATCTGATGGGTAGGCGAGATGACAGCTTGTCTTGCCATAGGACTGCCCGTTGCCTGCCCTAGGTAGGATTGAAACCACTGGAGTGCATGGCTGTTTAAGGAGGCGGCCTTCAACGTATTTATAAGCATGTTGTCGTCAACCATGACAAAAGCCTTGGATAGATCTAGAAAGAGTGCGGAGGACAGTCTATTATTGCAGATATGGTTAATGACGTTAGAGACAGAGAGGAGGGCAGAAGTAGTACTGTGGTCCGGCTTAAAGCCATGCTGAAAGTTGGACAACAGCTTGTTCTGTGTGAGGTAGTGCATGAGCTGTATGTGTAAACACTTCTCCATAATTTTAGCTAGAGGTGACAAAACAGCTATGGGTCTAAACTTGCATGTGAATGTGTAGTTTTGCTACTAGAGACCAAATTTGAATTGCGAAGGTGCAAAGTGGATAGGGACCTTGTCCCTCCATGCTTGCTGATATACCACAGGACAGTCATTGTCTGAGTACATTCAGGCTGCCTGGTAGGAGAATTTGTTGGAATGTTTGTAGTGCTCCCCAATCCAGATCTGATGCATCTGTGCAGAGGTGTTGTGAGGGTGGAGGGATCTGCAAGGGTATTCCCTGACTGAGGTTGATGGATGAAATCCACCCTTCCAGCTCTTTTTCAAGCATGGGAGAAGACGGAGGAAAACATCCAGAGGATGGGAGTGTTGCTTCCACAGATTCGTCAAGACCCACTGGAACTTTCTCATTCTCATATGCAGCTTTGCAAAGGGAAGCATGTGAATCAAGGATGCCATGTGGCCTACGACCCTCATAAATTCCCTGGCTGAGATGGTTTAGAGGGAACGAAGAGTTTGGAAGTAATGGGCGAGGGCTTCCACCTTCTGGCAGAGGATGAAGGCTGCCATTTTGTCTGTCCTTACTCTGCACCCTAAGCAGCAAAGATCTTGGGTAGGTTTCATTTGGGATTTTTGTTGATTCACTGTGAACCCTAGGTCTGCCAAGGTTTTGCACACCATGTGTAGGTGATGGTAATGTGAGTAGCAGTTCTGGTGTAGGATTAACAGGTCATCCAGGTACAGATATATTTGTATGCCCTGCATTTTGCAGTAGGCGATAACTGGAGCTAGACGCTTTGTAAATCCTCTTGGAGCAGTAGAGCCCCCAACTGGCAATGCAGGAAAAAGAAACTGTAAGGAACCTACTGAAGCATAGGAATTTCCTGAAGCTGGGGTGAATGGGGATATGAGGGTAGGCATCTCTCAGATCCAAGGATATCATGAAGGCTTGGTTGGGGAATAACGGGCAAGAGATGATGTAAGGTGTGCATCTTAAAGGTATGCATCCTTGAGATATAGAATGAGGATAGGCAAGTCCAGAATTGGTCTCCAAGGACCATCCTTTCTTGAGACCAAAAACATCCTAAAGTAAAATCCTTTGCTTGTCTGATTTGGAGGGACTTTTTCTATTGTGCCCTGAGCTAGGAGCTGATCCAAAATTGGAGAAAAGTGGTGCAGCTGGCTTGAAGGGGGTTGAGGTGTCCCCGCGAAGGGAGGAACCGTCCAAGTCATAAAATAACCTTTTTTGATGAGGGAAAGGATCCAAGCCTTTGAAGCGATTTTGTGCAAGGAGGGTAGGGAAAGGGTGAGGCAAAGTGACAGGGGTTGGAAGTGGATATAGGGTTTGAGTCACAGTGGAGGAGCTCCATTAGGGTCAGGCTGCCTCAGAAAGGGAGTAGGGGTCTAGGAGTGGTTTACTTCCTAGAGTGTCTCCGCCCTTCAGACTGTGGAGCAGTGGAGTGAGAAGTCTGCCTCCTTACAAAACTGGTCCTTTGTGGGTAGTTCCTGTGGTATCCAGGAATGGGCGAGACAAGTAAAGGTTTTAAATTTTGCAACTCCTTGCCGTTTTCTTGGAGAGATTTAAGGAGCTCTGCTGAAGCAGTACGAAAAAGGGCCTTATTACCGAGTGCTGCATCCAGTAATTTGGCTTGTCCATCCATGGGTAGGTCGTGGAGTCTCACCCAGGAGTACCTTCTCAGGACAGAACCAGACGCTGCTGATTCGGATGATGTTTCTACAGCATCATAACTGCACTTGATGTAATGCCTGGTCACCTGAGAGGCAATAGAGAGCATGGTGGAAAGCTGTGATTTAGCAGGAAAATCTGGCATTAGTACAGAGGCCTTTGCAGGGTAACTAGACCAAACCTAGCCATGTGGGTTTGATAATTAATAGCTCTAATGGCTAGTGTGGAAGAAGTATAAATTTTCCTCCCCTGTCTATTCATGAATTTGCTATCCTTATTTGTAGGGAACAGAGAAGTGGAAGGGGGCTGTCTGGAGGATTTGTCTACTGACAAGGCAATGACTGCTGGGTCTGCAGAGGAGTTGTTGAACAAGAATTGTGCATCCTGGGGGAACCTTGCAAAACCTATCAGGACATTTAGAATCTGGGGGGCTGAGAATATGGGACCTGAGATGCATCTCGAAAGGCATCATGAAACCTGGAAGCAGAGGATGAACTGCAGATGGAGAAGGCTGGTCCATCCATAGGAGTTCAAAATACCTCTTTTCAGTCTCAGAAGCATCAGAGACTGGTCATTTAAAATGTTCTCTCATAATGTAATGGTCTCCCCAAAGGAGAATTCTTCCCCAGGAGAATCAGGACTAATGGTGTCGTCCTTCTCAGGAGTAGCAGAGTCCTTGTGAGACTCAATTTGGTAACAGTAAGTCAGGGAATCATCAGAAGAGAGTTCTTCTTCTGACTCCTCCACACCTTGCATAGTTGGTAGGGCTGACTGGGCATCTGAGAATGGAAGGATCTGAACAAGTTCTGGAAATAGGCTTCATATCCAGGTGCTGGCTCTGTAGCTCTGTGTTTTTCTTTTTGTTTCCTCTTAAGAGGAATAGTAGTAGTCTGTTTTGGAGCCGACGCCAGGGTGGATGGTAAGGCAGTAGTAGGCCTCGCTGATGCCACAAGCCATGGTTTCCCCTTGCCATCAGGGCCTGATGGCGGATCAAACTCAGAGGATGTACACTGGGTTTCAGCTAAACCGGCTTCCACCACGGTTCCTGGTTCCAGCGGTAAAACCAATGTACGATGGGACCCTGGGCTAACATCTGCCTCGAGAGTGCCACTGGATTCCTGAGGTGAAGCATGGGCATTGAGCCTGTTTTGGCCTTCTTCCGATGCAGCTCCTTGGAGGTACCTACCCTACCCTCCATACCTAATGACAAACGTCAGAGTCTTTGGTTTTCTAAATATAACTTAAAGCAGCCAAGCGGATACACAAAGTTTTAGGTACAAAGGACTGGCAGATGTCACAAGACTTACAATCGTGGCCTTCCCCTAAACAAAACAAACACTGACCATGCATGTCCTTATGTGGAATTTGTCTTCCACAAGCACACTTTCCCCTCCTAGCTGACATATATGTCTGGAAAGCAAGAAGGAATATAAACAAAAAACCCTAATGGGTACTTATCTGCAGCGGACAGCCAAAGTCAAATGAGCAAATGGATTCCAGGAGCTAGCAATCAGAGGTCCATACATCACTGCAGCAGAAAAATTCTGAGTTGGGTACATGCAGACGTCACTTTTATAGACTACTTCGGTTTTTGGCTGTGACATACATCGCATGCACTCCCTATCCTAAGACGAATCTGAAATAGCGGGTATCAGGGGCTGTGAAAGCGCCTCACTGAGTACCGGCGACTAGCTTAGGAGAAGCGTCATCAGCAGCTTTGGACCTATGCGGTCTGTCTCAGTCTTTATCTCTGCGTTTTTTTGGAATGTCGATATTCGGGTGGCTTACCGAATATTTAGATGTGAAAATGAAACTACGACGAATAGTACAAGGTTTGAATAAGGCACAAAACTGACAGTGAGGTAACGTCGTGGTCTGGGCCTAGACAAGGAATGCAGTACGAATGAAAATCTTTGAGGTATTTGCTTTCCACAACAAATACAATTGTTAACTTTTACTGACATCGGTTTAGAGCAAGAAAAAGGTTCCCCAACGGGGTACTTAACTTAGTTGAAGACTTTGGATATGAAACTCGAAAACGAAAATTTCAGGAGTCGGCCGACCGGCACTTGTGAACGGCTTCTGCTTCAGGCACCACACTGCAAGAAAGACTGATGTAATGGCATTGGCTGCATGCTTTATACCCCTGACTACCTGATGTCATGGAAAATGAGACAGCAACCAACACATGACCCAAGACTTTGATAATCAGGCCGACTGAGTGCTACCCGCAAGCAGATAACTCAAATGTGATGAATACAAGAATGAAACAAGAAGATCAGCAGCTGTCCAGCTTCCAAAGCTTCAGGACACCTTCCACCTACCCAAACTTCAGTCAAGCTCAAGATGAGCTGACTAAAAAGACAGGTTTGGGTGACGAGCCCTTCAGCGCTTTCATGCTAACACAGAAAGGGAAGCAGAGCCATCAGACAATAATCCTAGGAATAACAAAATATAACTGTCCACACCCTGGCATAAACACACAAAAAAAAAAACAAAAAAAAAACAAAGGGGATGGACATATGGAATGGCTACTGCAGCAGTGATCATGCGAACAACTACTGTTCTGGTTTGTTTAATTACACATCTATACTACTGCTCATCACAATGATGGTTTGGTTTTATGGGCAGATTACCCCAGCTTACTCCATTTAATAGATAGATGGAGTCAAGGAGCCCCAGAAGTATGGTCCTACCTAAGCTTGATCTAGATATAGGGAAGAAATCAAGCTTAAAGGGCTTCATAAAAGTATGTACAGAGTGCATAATTGCAGCTTCTAGAATCCAACCCTTTCCAAAAAGTCACAGATGAAGCCAAGGCCCTGGTAACGTGGGGCCTTGACCTTGCTTGGAATAGTTTTAATGTGATGAGTATAACAATGAAGCTTAGATAACCATTTGGAAATGGGCCATTTTGACACAGGCTATCCTTTCTTACTTTCACAAGGAATAAACTGATAAACAGATCTGAAAGATTTTGTTTTGTTAAGATAGTATCAAAGTTATCTGTGGACATCCAAGGTATGGAGTACCCTTTCTCCCTCATTTTAGGTTCAGAAAAGAAAATGGGGAGATGGATAGTTTGGATTACTGTCAGCTTGGATATCACTTTAGGCATAAAAGGATTACTTCTAAAAGAAACCCTGTATCGGTGGAAAATGAGATAGGGTTGATACCATAAGAGTGAGCAACTCAGATACCCTCTTGCAGAGGTCAGAGCAATCAGTCAAATTGTTTTCCATATTAAGAAAGTACAGCTGTATACCTACCATAAATGTAGATGTTTGAGTGTATTCACTGTGACAGTCATTACTCTTGGGTTATCCTGCTGGCAGGCTACCCTCAGTCGGCCAGAATTCCAAAGTCTAGGTCCAGCGTCGGTTGCTGTCGTCTCTTCCCCGACGTCAGTGCACCAGGCGTATAAAAGATGCAATCAACGCCATTTTCTTCAGTTTTTCTTGCCCCAGATGTCAGGTGCCCCCAAACTGGTAGGCTGAAAAATATGCCAATAAAAATGCATGCACAAAAATAACATTTCCTTCATCTACAATCAAATACACCAAATAGGTTGTATTGGACAGAGAAGTGCAGAGAAATCCCAGCAAAGAAAAGGGGGATGGTGGGTGGGTAACCATGACTGCAACAGTGAAAACACTCAAACATCTACATTTATGGTAGGTACACAACTGTACTATGTTCGTGTTTCACTGTTGCAGTCATTACTCTTGGGTTGAATCCCAAAGCTGAGGATGGGTGGCTGGGCTAAATAGGATTAGGAGAGGCTATAAGGCCCTGCAGAATTGCAGTGGCAAAGCCTGCTCTGGATTTAGAGCAAAGAGGTAAGGGGTAGTGCTTTGTGAAGGTGTGCGCTGAACTCCAAGTTGCAGCCTCTAAGATATCTTTGGTTGGTACTCCTCTGAGGAAGGCTGCTGAAGTGGCTGCTGCTCTGGTGGAATGAGGCCTAATGCCCTTAGGCACTGATTTACCATGTTGAAAATAGCAGAAACGGATGCAACGGTCTATCCCATTTAGAAATGGTCTGTTTTGAGATAGCCTTTCCTTGTGATCCTGCAGCATATGACACTAAAAATGTTGCTCAGTCTTTCTGAAAGCTTTAGTTCTGTCCAAGTAGAAGCGTAACTGCCTGTGTATGTCTAAATAATGCAGAATTTTCTCACCCTTGTTCTGTGGATTTGGATAAAAGGTAGGCAAGTGAATGGTTTGGTTGAGGGCCACACTGGACACCACCTTAGGCATAAATGTAGGGTTTGTCCTCAGAGAAACCCTGTCTGGATGAAAAATGATTAAAGTTTCCACAGCCATGAGTACTTGTAACACCGAGACTCGCCTTGCAGAGGTTATTGCTAGAAGCAGAGCTGTTTATCAGGATAAGAATTTTATATCTGCTGTTGATGCTGGCTCGAAAGGAGGCAGTGTGAGTTTTTCCAAAACATAATTGAGGTCTCAGGCCGGAATTGGTGCTCTCCTTGGAGGCCTAATGTTTTTGGCCCCTCTGAGGTACTGCCTTATTAAAGGATGAGAAAAGATAGGTGGTTCTGTATTGTAATGGGCTGAAATGGCAGAGGCATGAATCTTAACTGATGAGAAAGAAAGGCCTTTGTTCAATATCTCAGTTATGTATTGTAAAACCTGAGGGATATTTGGTACACACATGTCAATGCCTTGTTCCTGGTTCCAAGCACAGAATCTCTTCCATTTTTCTGCATAAGATTTTCTAGTACTGGGCCTCCTGGCCACCAAGATAACATCCATAACAGCTATTGAAAGAGGAGTGTTCTGAATGGCTACATTATCCGCCATGCTGCCAGATTTAAGGTCCTGAGCTGGCTGTGCAGGATCTGATTGTTTTGTTGGGTCAGCAAGTGAGAAGTTTGAGGCAATATCCATGCTGGACCTTGAGACAAGCTCTTTAGGATTAGGTACCAGTGCTGGCATGGCCAGTCTGGTGCAATCAGTATCATTTTTGGCTTCTCTTGTTTGACCTTTAGGAGTACCCTGGGAAGGAGAGGCAGTGGGGGAAAAGCATATGTCAGATTTTTCCAGCTGAAGGATAGGGCGTCCACTTTCCATGCTTGCTTGTGATAAATCCTTGTGCAAAATCTCTGCAATTGGCAGTTGTGAGGGGAGGCAAATAGATCTATGTCTGGGCATCCCCATTTTCTTGTTATCATGCTGAAGACTTGTGGATCCAGTTTCCATTCATGGGGATCCATGAGGTTTCTGCTTAGTTCATCTGCCAGAGTATTTGTTTTTCCTGGCAGGAATTGTGCTTGCAGGTGAACTTGAAAAGCCAATGCTGTATCCCATAAGGTCTTAATGCTCGTCTGCAGAGGGGGTAGGAATGTGTACCTCCCTGCTAGTTTACGTACCACATGACTGTAGTGTTGTCTGTCGTTATCAGTAACTGTACTGGATGAAGCAGGTCCTTGAAAGCTGTCAGGGCATTTTGAACGGCTAGCATCTCTTTTTGATTGATGTGAAGATGCAGCTGGTTTGCGGGCCATGTGCCCTGAATACATTTTCCTGCCATATGGGCCCCCCAGGCATAATCTGATGCATCCGTTGTCAGTGTCTGTCTGGCTGTGGGTAAACTGAATGGCAGGCCTTTGTTGTGGTGACAGGCTTCTGCCCACCATCGAAACTCCTGTTGCAGGCAGGGAATGAGTGCAATTATTGTCTCCAGGCTGTGGCAATGCTGAGTCCAAACACTTTTTAGATACCATTGTAATTTCCTCATTTGCAGTCTGGCATATGAAATTAGTAGAATGCAGGATGCCATGAAACCAAAGGCCTGCAGGATTTTCCTTGCAGGTAAGTGTTTTTTTGTTGCCAATTTATTGAAGTAAGTAGTCAGTTGCTTTTGTTTGTGTGGCGTGAGATAAGTCATCTGGGCAGTTGTATTTAAGCTTGCACCCAGGAATATCATCTCTTGAGAGGGCACTAGTTTTGATTTCTTTTCGTTTACTGTGTACCCTAGGCCAATTAGTAATCTTTTTACAAATGTCAGATGCTTTAGAAGCATGTCTTTGTTCTCTGTTTGAATTAGGCAGTCGTCCAAGTAGGAATATATTTGAATTCTTTTTTGTCTGCAAAACACAATTACTGGTGCCAGGCATTTTGTGAAGACCCTGGGCACAGTAGATAAGCCAAAGGGCAGTGCAGAGAATTGGTAATGCATTGAGCCAGCTATGAATCTGAGGTATCTTCTGCAAGATTGCCTGATTGTGACATGCAGGTATGCCTCTTTTAGGTCCAAAGTTACGAGCCAAGCCTTCTTGCCCAGCATGGGCAGTAGCTGCTGTAGAGTCAACATCTTGAATTTTGGAACTTCCAGAAACGTATTTAGTATAGACAGGTCCAGTATTGGTCTCCAGGTTTTGTCCTTTCTGGGTACTAGGAAAAGCCTGGAGTAAAATCCTTGCCACTGCTCTTGTTGTGGTACTTGCTGAATGGCCCTCATGTCCATGAGGGCTGTAATTTGTTTTTGTGCCTCTGCCCATTGATTGTGTGGCAGGTCTGGAATACCTTTTGACCTTGGTAGAGTGTGAAAATGGAACCTGTAGCCTTGGGACACTATGTTCAGGACCCATTTGTCTTGGGTAACCATTTGCCAATTTGATGAAAAAAGTGCTAGTTTCCCCCCCAAGGGGGCTGCCAAAAGAAAACTGTTTGTTTCCTGTAAGGTTGTGATTTGTCTTCTCCACTTTTGGAGGTAGGAGCACCCCATTGTTTAGGCCTGTATGAGCCTTGGGGCTGAGATCTGTCTCTGGGACGCCTGTATCTGCCTCTTTGTGGTCTGTCTGACACTGGAAAGGACCAATTCTTAGAAGGCCAGTTTCTGCTAAACCTGGGTGGCTGTACCTGTAAGAAATCCTTGACTCTGTGCAAGGATTTTGCTTTATCCTCCATTTTTTTCAACACCTCTTCTGCTTTAGTACCAAACAAAGTATCATGCTGTAATGGTGCATCTAATAATTTTGCTTTAACATGATCAGGCAGATTCTGTTCCTTTAACCAAGCATGCCTTCTAACAACAGAACCTGTAACAGCGGCTCTGCAAGAAGCCTCCAGTGAATCATAACCACATTGCAAAGTATGCTTTCCCACTTGTTCAGCAGCATGCAATAAATCCTGCAATGCCTTGTTCTCTGAACATTCAGTATTTGTTAACAATTTCTGTTTAAGCAGTGACATTAAATATTGCTATTTAAGCATATGAAACTGACGATTTAAAGCCCTTACAGCCAGGGTAGCAAAAGTGTAGACTTTTTTCCCCCATCTGTCTAGAGCCCTAGAATCCCTATCAGAGGGAACAGGGTTTTTTGCAGTGGAAGCTTTAACCCCTTTGGGACCCTGAGATATAGTTTCTCGGTCAGCAGCTGGGTTTTTATATAGGAATTTATGAGAATCCGGGACCCTGTAGTATCTGTCTGGCTTAGCAGGTACGGGGGGTAAAGAGTCGGGACAGGCTGGACTCTGAAAATACATCATCTACAATGTCTAAAACAGGTGGAATAGCAAGGGGTCTGTACTGAGGAAGTAGCAGAAAGTCTCTGAGCCTTTTCTTAGATTCAGAATAATCTTGGCTCTCCCAGTGGAAGTCCTCCCTCATGGTATGCAGGGTTTCCCCAAAAGAATAATCCTCAGACGGTAAAGCTTAAGGAATGGATTCTTCAGCATCATAATCCTCATAGGGAAGCATGGAGTAATCTGTTCAGAAGAGGAATCAGAGGAAATAGAAATCTGATCAGAAGAATCATACTCTGTCTCTTGCCTAGGCCTCTTATCAGGAGGGGGATGGGAGCCCCTGATCAAAGTAATTAGGTCTTCAGCCATTTTGAGCATCTGTTTTTTAGGCATGGAAGTCTGAGTAAGAGAATGCTGTCTTGTTTCTTTGTCTTTAGAGCTGCTTTAGTCTTTGAAGCTGAAGATGGCTTAATATATAGTTGTGTAGGTCTGAAGACACCCTCAGAAGCAGATGCCTGCTCACCGGCTCCGGACCCATCTGAGGGAATGATTTCAGAGTGTCCAATACCTTGAGTATCCAGAGGCCCAGTCGGCTCCACGTGGGAGATGGAAGTGGCCTGCGGCTCTGAAGTAGCGGGCGCCAGGGGCTGCGAAAGCATCTCACTGAGAACCGGCGAACTAGTGACTGGCCTAGTAGAGGCCTCGTCATCGGTTTTGGACCTCGGCTGCCTATCCTTTTCCTTGTCCTTGCGTTTTTTGTAAACTCCGGTTGTCGGCTGATCAGACGGCATTATATAATTAAATCTTCGGCCAAAGTAATGAAATGCAAAATCGAACCGACGCTTAATAGTGCGTTGGTTAAATCTAGCACAAAACCGACAGCTAGCAACGTTGTGATCAGGGCCTAGGCAAGGAATACAGTAAGAGTGAAAATCCTTAGGAGGTATTTGCTTCCCACAAGAAATACAATTGTTAACTTTTTCTGACATTGGTCTGAAGCAAGAAAAAAGTTTCCCCAACGGGGTACTTAGCTTTAATGAAGACTTCTGTTCTGAAATTCAGATTTGAAAATCTCAGGAGTCAGCCGACCAGCACTTGTGAACTGCTTTTGCTTCGGGCACTGCACGGCAAGAAAGACTGAAGAAAATGGCATCGGCTACATCTTTTATACCCCTGGCGCACTGACGTCAGGGAAGAGGCGACAGCAACTGACGCCGGACCTAGACTTTGGAATTCTGGCCGACTGAGGGTAGCCTGCCAGCAGGATAACCCAAGAGTAATGACTGCAACAGTGAAACACAACGAACATCCTCAAATGAGCCAGAATAGCTGGTCCAAGCTGCCCAAATGTCAGCTTCTCTAATACAAAATTAAGATCAAAAAGAGGGACCCACCAGTTTTCTTGGAGACCTTTTATGCAAAACCCCTTTCAAAAACATTCTGACATGAAAATGTATTGACAGAGGAGGATCTATGGGCAGACATGCTGAAATGGCTGATAAATGAACCCTGGTGGAGGAGTGAGAAAGGCCATAGTATAGTAACTCACAAATATTGTATGACCAGAGGGCTATCCCTAAATGGATGGTTATTGTTGGAACCAACTAGAAAACATTTTCCATTTACTAAAATATGGTTTACTTCTCTAAGTAGATCCAGGCTATAAGGAAGCTTGTGGTAACTGCCCCTGGCATTTCCAAAAGAAAGGAGAACCAAGGTCTCCTGGGCCAGAACTGAGTCACCACAATGACCATGGAGGACTCCTCCTGAATCTTTAGAAGTATCATGAATATCAGTGGAAAAGCATACAGAAACATTCCTATACAAGGAAAAGAAAAGGCATCTGTCTTTCAAACCTTTTTGCATGGAGTCCTCTAGCAGAATCTCGTCGGATGATTGTTCAGAATGGAGCCAAGTATATGCACTTCAACATTCCAAAGATTAATTAAATCTCTGAAGACTCCCATGATCTAGTTTCCATTCATTAGTACCTACGTTTGACGTTTTCAGCTTGCCTGCCACATAATTTTGTTCTGATGGAATGCATGATGCCTACAGAGTGAGAGTAAGATGCTACTAGCAAGGGAGGAGGATTAAGTCACCTAAAACTGCTACAATGGAGCTTAACATTATATCAGTGACACCTCCAGGTGCATTTGCAGTTACCTCGTACTGATGCTTTCAGTTGTCAAATATTGCTTGTTCATATTTACATAAATAATTGCAAAACCATGCTACATACAAGGTTTTAAAAGATTTCATCTTAAAGTTTACAAAACTGCAAACTCAACTGCATTAATATTTGACCTCTGTCTATTGCAAGTACATAGATATTAACTGTTCTTTTATATTAATTTATACATATATAATTTTCACATTTTTCTAAACATCACAACAACTAAGTAACAGACAGACGTCCTTAGTCTCATATGAACACTCCCAATTAGATGAATAAAATGCTGCTGAAAGTATGTGCAATTTGAGTGGTTGCTGAGATATTGTAAATTGTTTACAAAATATTACAAACATAACAGTGTTTACTGTGACTTATAAATTCTGATTTAAGCCTAGAACCTAAAGAATACTACTACTGTAAAAATAGTTTGTGGTGAGGAGTCTGACATTTATACTTCTTTCATAACCCCTATGGTTCCAGAGGTATGAACATTTGTTTGAAATGTGAGGACATAATTTGATTCTGTCAAAAGGCTTAGGCTCCACCCATTGGAATTTACAATGCAAACTTCTTGAGCTCCACTGGAGTGGATAAGTTAATTTAATTCTGGGAGAAATACTCTGCTTTCAGCAGGGAATATTACTTACAAGTGGGCACTGGAATTTGATTTACAATGATGAGGGTGTATGTAGGGGGCCCAAGAAGGGAAAAGTACAGTTGTGTACACTTACCATAAATGTAGATGTTCGAGTGCATTCACTGTTGCAGTCCTTACAAGATGGGTTATCTGGCTCTTGGTAGCTCACGGTCGGCCAGAATACTAAAGCCTTGGTATAGGACGTCTGCTTCCTTCGGCCGTAAACCAGTCAGGTATAAAGGAAGGCAGCAGACGCCATTTCCTCAGTTTTTCTTGCCATAACTGTCAGGAACCCCCCCAAGAAGGATAGACCAGGAAAAGAAAATCTCTGAAAATATACCAGCCACAAAATAAACAGATAGTCTGTGCCTTAGGAAAAAAGGGGGATGGAAGGGGGGGGGGGGCAGGACTGCAACAGTGAATACACTCGAACATCTACATTTATGGTAAGTGTACACAACTGTACTATGTCCATTGTGTGTCACTGTTGCAGTTATTACAAAATGGGTTGATTTCCAAAGCCCAAACAAAAGAGGGAGGAGGAATACAGACTATTTAAGGGTTGGTAAGGATGCCCTGCAACATGGCAGTGGCAAAACTAGCCCTGGATTTAGAAAACAAAGGTAAATTATAATGTTTTGTGAAAGTGTGAACAGAAGTCCAAGTAGCTGCTTCCAGGATGTTCTTAGTAGGTACACCTCTCAAAAAGGCTGCGGAGGTGGAAGTTGCTCTAGTAGAATGGGTCCTGATACTCTGTGGAGGAACCTTGACATGCTGCAAGTAACAAAAGTGAATACAATGGGCAATCCATTTAGAAACTGTTTATAAATAGCTTTGCCCTGAGCTCCAGATGCAAAATTGACCAACAACTGGTCAGACTTCCGAAAGGTTTTAGTCCTGTCCAGACAAAAAAGAAGCTGTCTATGCACATCAAGGGAGTGCAGAAGTCTTTCTCCTCTGTTCTGAGGTTTAGGAAAGAAGGTAGGCAGCTGGATAGATTAAGACTCAAGCTAAAAACCACCTAAGGCATAAAGGAAAGATTGGTTTGAAGGGAAACCCTATCCACATGGAAAATTATAAAAGGCTCTACTGCCATTAAGGCCTGCAGCTCAGAAACTCTTCTAGCTGAAGTAATGCCCAAGAGAAAAGCAGTTTTCCAGGAAAGAAACCTTTAATCTGCTGAGGCAGCTGGTTCAAAAGGAGGCAGAGTAAGTTTTTCAAGCACAAAATTAAGATCCCAAGCAGGAGTAGGTGCCCTTCTGGAAGGTTTTAAATTGCTAACCCCCCCTGAGGAACTGCTTCATCAAGGATGTGAGAAGCTGGGTTGTTCAAAGAAACAATAAGCAGAAATCGATGAGGCATGAACCTTGACTGAATAAAAGGATAACCCACCATTAAGCAAGCCTGTCAGGTAATAAAGATTAAGAGGAAGAGATAGTTGTTTAGAGTCTTCCCCTCTAGTTTGCATCCAAATACAAAATCTTTTCCATTTATCTTCATAAAACTTCCTAGTGCTAGGCCTCCTTGGCCTCACGAAGAACCTCAACCACCTGTTGAGATAGATTTATACTATGAGCCAGGCCACCAAATGCAGAGTCTGAAGATGAGGATGTAGAAATTTTCCTTCTTCCTGATCCGAGAGATCTGGTATCAGGGGAAGATGCCAAGGCTGAGACTGAGACTGGGAAGCAGTGGATACCAATGCTGTCTGGGCCAGTCTGGAGCTATGATAATGGCCCTTGGTTTTTCATCCCTTATCTTCAACAGCACTCTGGGAAGAAGAGGCAGAGGAGGGAAGGCATAAACTGAAAGCTGTGTCCAGGAGAAGGACAGAGCCATCCACTCTACAGGCTTTGTCGTGATGTTCCTTGGTACAAAAGATTTGAAGAATATGGTTGTTCAGAGATGAGAAAAGATCCACCTGGGGAGAACCCCAATGCTGAATGATGCGATAGAAGATGGTCTTGTTCAGTTGCCACTCATGAGGATCCATGACATGCCTGGTCAACCAATCTGCCAAGGTGTTGAGTCTGCTTGGAAGAAACTGAGCTATCAGATGTAGGCCCATGAAGGCTGCTATGGACCTTAGAATCATGCTTTGTCTGCACAGGGGGTAAGAGTGAGTCCTTCCCTGCTTGTTGATGTACCACATGACTGTGGTGCTGTCTGTCCTGAATAGAAGAGTTCCAGGAGAAAGAAGATGCTTGAAAGCCAGCAAAGCCTGCTGGACTGCTATCAAGTCTTTCAGATTTATATGCAGGTAAATCTGTTATTTGCTCAAAGTCCCCTGTATGCATCTGCCATCTAGATGCACTCCCTAAGTGTAGTCAGAGGCATCTGTGGTGAGAGTCATGTTTGCAGGAGGTGGTTGAAACGGCAGGCCTTTGTTCTGTGAACAAGCTGTCACCCACCAAAGAAACTCTGTCTGCAGACAGGGCATCAGAGTAAGTATCAAGTCTAAATCCTGTGTGTGTTGACACCAAAGATTCTTGAGGTACCATTGTATTTTCCTCATATGCAGTTTGGCATATGGAATCATCAGAATACATGAAGCCATGAATCCCAGGGCTTGCAGGAATTGCCTTGCAGGGAGCTGGGTCATGCTTGCCAAACTCTTGTAGTAAGTCGAAAGCTGCATTTGTTTCTCTTGCGGGAGGAATACCATCTGGCCGGCTGTATTCAGACTCACTCCCAGGAATGCAATTTTCCTTGTGGGTACCATTCTTGACTTCCTTTCTTTGAGTGTGTAGTCCAAACAGGAGAGAAGGTTCCCAACAAAATCTAAATCCTTTAAAAGTTGTTCTGGAGAGTTTGCTTGAACGATGCAATCGTCCGAGGGTAAATTTGAAAGTTTCTCTGCCTGCAAAAAGCAATGACCGGAGCCAGGCATTTTCTGAGAGCAGTAGATAAGTTAAAGGGCAGTGCAGAGAATTGGTAGCTCGTTTTCCAGCTCTGAAACGAAGGTACTGCCTGCAACTTTCCTAGATTGCTACGTGCAGATAAGCTTCTTTGAGATCCAAATTCACCAGCCAGGAATCCTTGGCCAGCATTGGCAGCAACTGCTGAAGAGTGAGCATTTTGAATTTGGGAATCACCAGAAAAGTGTTCGGTATGGACAAGTCCAGAAAGGGGCAGCAGGTGCCCCCTTTTTTGGAAACCAGAAAAAGTCTCGAGTAGAAACCTTGGCCTATCTGAAATACAGGAACTGGCTCTATTGCTCCCAGGTTCAGCAAGAAAGAAATTTGCTTTTCTGCTTCTGCCTTTTGATTTGGAGGAATATCTGGGTACCCTTGGTGAACAGGGAAAGTGTGAAAAGAAAACCTGTAGCCCTGTTATACTATTTTGAGTACGCATTTGTTGTCTGTGATGGTGGACCAAATCTTTTCAAAATTGGCCAACTTTCCCCCAAAGGCAACCCTGGGCCAGCAGGGGCAGGCAGGGGGAGGGCTGAGTCAAAGAGAATGCTTACTTTGGGAAAATTGCTTAAAACTCCCAGATTTTGAAGAGGAAGCATGCCATTGTTTAGTCGTTTGAGGAGTAGAGGTCTGTCCCCTAGAAGACCTATAACCCCTAGACTTAGTGCGTCCCTGTTTACTGGGATCAGGAAAAGTCCAGTTCTTAGAAGGGTAATGTCTACTAAAATGAGGAGGCTGAACTTGCAGAAAGTCTTAAACAGTTTGCATAGATTTAGCTTTATCCTCCAATTTTTTTCAAGACCTGTTCTGCTTTGTTACCAAAAAGATTGTCCTTATGCATAGGTACATTCAGTAACTTAGATTACCAGGCTCAGAAAGGGGCTGTTCCCTGAGCCAAGCATGCCTTCTGACAACAGATCCAGCGGCTGCTGCCCTGCAAGAAGCCTTCAAACTGTCAAAATCACAGTGTAAAGAATGTTCAGTCACAAGACTGGCAGAATTCAATAAATCTTGCATGTCCTTACTCTCCGCCAGGGAAGGAACACTAGCAATTTAGCCTTAATAGCCTCGAATGTATGCTGCTGAATCTTAAGCATATGAAAAAGACAATTAACAGACCTAATAGCAAGGGTGGCAGAGGTATAAACTTTTTTCCCCCACCAATCCAAGGCCCTAGATTATCAGAGGGAACAGGATTTTTTGCAACTGTAGCATTAACACCTTTAGGGCCCTGAGAAATAGTCTCTGGATCAGCAGTAGGATTCCTAAAAAGAAACTGATGAGAATCAAGAAAGTACAGCTGTGTACACTTAACATTAATGTAGATGTTAGAGTGTATTCACTGCTGTAGTCATTACATTTGGGTTATCTGTTTGCAGGTAGCCCTCAACGGCCTGATTATCAAAGTCTTGGGTCCTACGTCAGTTGCTGTCTCATCTTCCATGTCGTCAGGCAGTCAGGGGTATAAAGCATACAGCCGACACAATTACATCAGTTTTTCTTGCCCCAGACGTCAGGTACCCCCATAATAGGAAACAATTATATACAAGGTTACACCTCCAACAAAAAGCAAATACACCAGAAAGCGTTAAGCATAGTAAATAAGAATAGAGGTATATTCAATAGAAGTCAGGGGGCTGGAGATAGGGTAACCAGGACTGCAACAGTGAATACACTCGAACATCTACATTTATGGTAAGTGTATACAACTGTACTATGTTCTTCGTGCTTCACTGTTGCAGTCATCACATTTGGGTAGATTCCCAAAGCTAAAGAAGGGAGGAGGCAATTAGATAGCATTAGGACCAGCTTTAAAGCCCTGCAATACTGCAGTGGCAAATCCAGCTCTGGATTTAGAAAAAATTGGCAAGTGGTAATGCTTGGTGAAGGTAGATACAGGACTCCAGGTAGCAGCTTCTGGGATGTCCCTGGTAGGGACACCTCTGAGAAAGGCTGTAGAGGTAGATGCAGCCCAGGTGGAATGTGGTCTTATCCCCTGTGGGGTAGGTTTTCCATGGTACTTATAGCAGAAATGAATGCAGTGGCCTATCCACTTAGAAATGGTTTGCTTTGAAATGGCCTTCCCCCTTCTCCTCTACCCCTGCAGCAAATGCAACCAGCAGCTGTTCACATTTCCTGAGAGGCTTAGTCCTGTCCAAGTAAAATCTAAGTTGTCTGTGTACATCTAAGGAGTGCAGTATTCATTCCCTTTTGTTCTGTGGATTAGAAAAGAAGGTTGGCAAATGATTGGACTGATTAAGGGCCACACTGGATACCACCTTGGGCATAAAGGAGAGATTGGTCCTGAGGGACACCCTGTCCGCATGAAAGATGATGAAAGGCTCCACTGCCAGGAGGGCTGTAGTTCAGACACCCTTCTTGCTGAAGTGATGGCTAGAAGGAAGGCTGTTTTCCAAGACAGGAATTTCAACTCTGCATTTGCAGCTAGCTCAAAGGGAGGTAGAGTGAGCTTTTCCAATACAAAGTTAAGGTCCCAGGCTGAAGTAGGGGCTCGTCTGGGTGGTCTTAAGTTTTTGACCCCTCTGAAGAATTGGATGAGAGAAGAGGGGTGGCTCTGTATTATAATGAGCTGAAATGGCCAAGGCATGAATTTTGATGGAAGAAAAGGAAAGGCCCTTGTGAAGCATCTCAGTTAAGTATTGAAGAATGTGTGGTAAATTGGGCACTCTTGTGTCCATCCCCTGAGGCTGGCTCCAGGAACAGAATCTTTTCCCTATTTCAGCAGAAGATTTTCTAGTACTAGGCATCCTTGCCTCCAGAATGACATCCATCACTTGCTTACTGAGGGATGGTAATGGAGAGATCATGTAATTAGCCAGGGTGCAAGGTTCAGGGTTTGAAGCTGTGGGTGCACAATCTGGCCCTCCTGCTGGGACAGCAGGGCAGGAGTCTGAGGCAGGTGCCATGGTTCTAGAAGTGACACACTGTGCAGGAGGGGGTACCAGTGTTGGCGTGGCTAGTGTGGCGCAATAAGTATTGCCTTTGGTTTGATCTTTACTAGCACTTTGGAGAGGAGAGGCAGAAGGGGAAAGGCATAAACGGATAGGTTTTTTCAGGTGAAGGACAGGGTATTCACTTTCCAAGCTTGTCTGTGGGGAGTCCTTGTGCAGAATCTGTCCAATTGGTAGTTCTAAGGGGTGGCAAACAGGTCCATCTCTGGGCTCCCCATTTGTTTCTCAAAATGTTGAATATCTTTGGTTCCAGTTTCCACTTGTGTGGATCCATAAGGTTTCTGCTTAGGTCTTCTGCCAGTGAATTTAGCTTGCCTGGCAGGAATTGAGCTTGTAGGAGCACTTGGTAGCTCAAGGCTGTGTTCCACAGAGCCATGGCTAGTCTGCAGAGAGGGTATGAGTGGGCTACCCCCTGCTTGTTTATGTACCACAACAGTGGTGTTGTCTGTCTTTACCAATAATTGTCCTGGAAGAATGTGGTCTTTGAAGGCTGTCAGAGCATTCTGTACAGCTAACATTCCTTTTTGATTGACATGCAGGTGCATTGGACTCTGGTTCCATTTGCCCTGAATGTACTGCCCTGCCAAGTGAGCCCCCCATGCATAGTCTGATGCATCTGTTACGGTTTGGGTGGCGGGGGTAGAGTGAATGGCATTCCCTTGTGATGGTGGCAGTCCTCTGACCACCAAAGGAACTCTGTCTTTAAGCAAGGGATAGGAATAATTGATGCTAGGTCCAGAGAATGTTGACACCATAGGCTTTTTAGATACCATTGTAGTTTCCTCATATGCAGTCTTGCATATGGAATTAGTAGAATGCAGGAGGCCATGAACCCCAGGGCTTGCAGTATTTTCCTTGCAGATAGCTGGGTCTTTCTGGCCAGTAGTTTGAAGTAGGCTGTCAAATGAACTTGTTTCTCTGGCATGAGGTAGGCCATCTGGGAAGATGTATTCAAGTTTGCTCCCAGGAATGCAATCTGTTGGCAGGGTACTAGATGTGATTTATTTTCGATTATGGTGTACCCCCGAGAAGTTAGTAATTTCTTTACAAATGCCAGATGATTTAATAGTATGTCCTGGCTTTCTGCCTGAATTAGACAATCGTCCAGGTATGGATATATTTGAATATTTCTTTGCCTGGAAAATGCAATGACTGGAGATAGGCACTTTGTTAATACCCTGGGCACAGTAGATAAGCCATAGGGCAGTGCAGTCAACTGATCGTGCATGTAGCCTGCTCTGAAGCGTAGGCATCTTCTGCAAGATTCCCTTATTGGGATGTGCAGGTAGGCTTCTTTTAAATCCAGTGTTGCCAACCAGGCATTTTTGCCTGGCATGGGAAGCAGCTGATGAAGTGTTAGCATTTTGAATTTTGGGATTACCAAAAAAGTGTTTAAGATAGACAGATCCAGGACAGGATGCCACGAATTGTCTTTTCTGGGTACCAGGAAGAGTCTTGAGTAAAAACCTTGCCCCCATTCATCTTCTGGGACAGGTTGAATAGCCCTGATGCTTAGAAGAGAGAGAACCTGGTTTTGAGCCTCTGCCCATTGATTTGGGGGTAGGTCTGGCCAACCGTTTGGGGTTGGTAAGAAGTGGAATCTGTATCCTTGGGAAATTAGAAGTTATGTACTCACCATAACGTTCCATCTGAGTAGGTGTATTCATTTGTCTGCAA
The DNA here is from genome assembly GCF_019279795.1 of Protopterus annectens. Lineage (NCBI taxonomy): Eukaryota > Metazoa > Chordata > Ceratodontiformes > Protopteridae > Protopterus > Protopterus annectens. Next base: position 346,994,513 of record NC_056747.1, on the reverse strand, counting down.
CCTGTGGGTTATGGATCCGATATCGGATCCGAACCGGCATGGTTTTCCAGCTATGGATCCAAGCTCTCAGCTCCTCCCCTCACCCATAATGCCCTGCTCTACCCTCATGACCTCAGATCGAGTTTGCCAAAGCAACAATACCCTAAAAAGGGTAACAAGGAATATGCAGGAAACTGAAAGGCCAGGGGATAGGAGGGGGGATGGTTGCAGACAATGAATACACCTACTCAGATGGAACGTTATGGTGAGTACATAACTTCTAAATCTGAAGTAGGATATTCATTTGTCTGCAACCTGTGGGACAGAGTCCCCAGCTACCTGAATCTTGGGCGCCATCATGGAAGGATATTCCGAGCACGCCGGAGCCAAAGGATGCTCTACCCTAGATGCAAGATCCAACTTATAGTGAGAAATAAATGTATGAGATGAAGCCCACGTGGCTGCTGCACAAATATCATCTAGAGGAATCCTAGCCTTGAAGGCTGCCGAGGTAGATACTGACCGGGTTGAATGAGCATGAACACCTCCCGTGCGGGCCTTCCTGACGCTTGATAAGCCAATAAAATGCACTGTGAAATCCAGCGGACAGAGAAACTTTAGAAATTGGCTTGCCCAAATTGAATTTTGCAAAGGAAATAAACAGCTGGTCGGATTGCCTATGACCAGCTGTCCTGTTGAGATAAAATCTAAGTTGCCTGTGAACATCTAGTGAGTGTAGCTTATATTCACCTTTGTTTTCATACTTAGGGAAGAAAACAGGGAGGTTAATGGATTGATTGATGTTTGCTTCAGAAGCGATTTTAGGAAGGAAGGACGGTTGGTCCTGAGGGAGACACGTCCGGATGAAATACCAAGTAAGGAGGTTTAGCTGATAAAGCTTGAAGTTCAGAAACTCTCCTGGCTGATGTAATGGCTACCAAAAGGCTGTCTTGTAGGACAAGAATTTGAGATCCACAGCGCTGGCTCGAAGGGGAGCGGTCAAGGCCTGTAGGACCAAAGAAAGGTCCCAAGGAGGAACTGCTTGTTTTATAGGGGCCTGAGAAGGAAAGTACCTTTAAGAAATGTTTTACACAATTTGGCTGACATAAGAGGATTAGAATCTTGACCAATGTGATAGTGAGAAATTGCCGCCAGTTGAACTTTGACTGTGGAACTGCTGGCACCATCATTAAAGAGAGGTTAGAAAATCAAGCACTACAGGAGAGGAACCGTGAAGGATTCAGGCCTTGCCGCCCCACACAGAGAAAGCGTTCCGTTCCATTTGCTTCGTAAACCTTTCTAGTGGATGGTTTATGAGCCGCCACCAAAATAGCCTTTACCGGTGAAGAAATACCGAGTCCTTATCTAGAGTGGAACTGGAGCACCCAAGCGGTCAGCTTCACGTTGTCCAGTTTCGGACGAGGAATGCAGGATGGATGGGATATCAGATCCGCGATGGGATCTAGAATCCAAGGAGGATTCACCGAGTGAGACCTTAGGAAGGGGGAACCAGATCTGTCGAGGCCAGAATGGAGCAATGAGAATCATTCTGCAACCCACCGAGAAGCTTTCTGAAGAACTTGCAGCATCAGAGGCAAGGGTGGATAGGCATACAGAAGACCGGTGGCCAAGCATGCACCAGAGCGTCTCTTGGGGTACCTCCGGGAGGAGGTATTAGAGCGAAAACTGTCGCACTTGGTGTTTGAGGGAGAAGCAAAAGATCGCATGAAGGGTTCCCCACCGGCGAATATGCTCCGCTACTTGACAATTGAGAGACCACCGTAAGGGGTCAGAATGGTGCGACTGAGCTTGTCCGCTAGGATGTTGGACCGACCCGAATGTGCTATGAGAAAGCGATTGGTGGAGATTGCCCATTCCCAAACTCTCATGGCCTCTCGACAAAGAGGGTAAGACCTTGTTCCTTGCTTGTTGATGTACCAGACAACAGACATATTGTCCGATTGAATCGCAATTGTTCCCAAGGGAAGAAAGTCCTGAAGTGCTAGCAACGCTAAGAGCACTGCTCTCATCTCTAGAACATTGATATGCAGTAAGGTCTCTGAATCGCTCCACGTGCCTTGGACTGTCCGCCCCCGAAGTGCCCCCACCCGAGGCGGAGGCGCCGTGGTCACCGTGGCGAGAGGGGAGAAGCACAAAATGGGCGACCCTCGTGGAGATCCGGGAGTGGAGCCACCACAAGAGGGACCGCGTGCAGGCCTTGCTGCTCGCTATGGGATGATGCCTGGGGAGAGCCAGGTATGACCACTGTACTACGACCGCCCACTGTAGAATGCGCATATTGAGCCTGGCAAGAGGAAGAAGTGCTATCGCAAGCCATGGACCCTAGAGCCCTCAGGACCAACTCCGCTGGAACAGAACTTGAATGGAGAATGGCCGCACCTGGAGCTGCAGATTTAGAACTCTGTCCGCAGTGAGGAAGGCTCGTAAACTCCTTGTGTCTAGTCTGGCCCCTATGAAATCTAAGAGCTGTGTGGGCCAGGTTGGACTTGTTTGTATTTATTGTGATGCCCAGAAATGGAGCAAGATGGAGAAAGGAGTCTCGCCAAGAGAAGTAGATGCCTTGTTGGGGCGGTAAGGGGCCAGTCGTCCAGGTAGGGCACGCCCTGCACCCCCTCATGCCTCTGGTGGGCCGCTACCACTGCTAGTACTTTGGTAAACACCCTGGGGCTGTGGTGAGACCAAAGGGAAGGACCCGAACTGGTAGTGACTGGCTCCCAGCCGAAGCGGAGAAACCTCCTGGAGCGCCTGTCCATTAGGATGTGGTAGTACGCGGGCTTGAGATCTATCGAGCACATCCAGTGATCTTCTCCCAGAAGGGGAGAATAGATTGCAGAGTGACCATTCGAATTTTTCTTTGGGGACTGCCAGATTCAAGAGAGAGGTCTAGGATTGGTCTTAGTTCCCCGCCTTTTTGGCACTAAAAAGAATCTGGAGTAGAACCCTGATCCGATCTGGTCTGGGGACGGGCTGGATGGCTCTTTCTTTAGCAGATGGCCAATTTCTGCAAGCGGCCTCCCTTGACCGGTGGTGCGTCTGGGAGGGACTTCATCTTTGGAAGGTGAAGGAAAGGAATGCGATATCCCTGGATATGATTTGGAGAACCCAGCGGTCCGATGTTATGGACTCCCATGCCGCTAGGTGCCCAACGTCCCCGACTGCCTCCAGAGTAGAGCAGTCGGGCAACCCTCAGGGTTGCAGCGGCCGCTCAGAGAAAGGTTCCTGACCGAAGTTTCTGGGAGCCCCTCTGCCTCTAGGGCGGCGCCCTCCTGTCCTCCTCTGCCACGGAAGGACTGGTTGTCCGGAGCAGGCTGGGACTGCTGCGACTTCGAACCACATCTTCTTCTGACCCTTTTGGTTCCTAGAATAGGGCCTCTGGGGTGCAGAGAAGGATTCGACGGCAGACAGCGTCCCTCCCCTTTTCTCGCTCTGGGTCAACGTCGCGAACGGTCTTGCCAAACAGAGCAGAACCATCAAAGGTTGAAGGGCTCAGAAAAGCCAGGCCTGACGCCTAGTGACCAGTCCTGTCCCAAGAGCTCTAGCGGCCCGTAGCATGGGAGAGTAGCATAGAAGTATTTGTGACTGACCTAAGAGTGGCCATTTTGGTGGAGTGCAGAACTCTGTCCTCCTCGAAATGGACTCAGGGGATGCATCTCTTAATAAGGTCTCGCTGCATCCGAATAACATGTGCCAAATAGTTCAGCGCCTTACCGAGAAGGTCGCCGAACTGAACATCCGCTTCCCAAGCGGTCCATCATCCGAGACTCCTTGCTCGGTGGGCGGACTGCGGGCCTCTCCTGAGCCAGTTCCCTCTTTGTGGCCGCCGCCATCAACATCGCATCCACCGCAGGCCCCCTACTCCAAAGGGTCCTGTCGGAGGCGGGCTAAGGATCCTATCAGGTCTTTGGGAATTGGCTCCACGGTGTCCGGTTCCTTCCACGCCCTGGTGGTAATAAGGTCCACCAGGGGTCGGCAGGGGACACCCAAGAGGTAGACGGCCCGCTTTAATGCCTCCAAGAACACGGACTCATCCGAGGAAGACTTGGGGCAGACCCCCTAATAATACGGAGCATTTCCATGATGTCTCCGGAGACATCCTCGGGGTGACCGTGGGGAGCCTTCCCTTCCTCCAAGTCCGTGTCTTCAGTGAGAGACTGGGGAGTCAATGTGCCTCCTTTTGCTGCGAGGGCCTCCTGGGGGCTGTCAGAGGAGTCCTCGCAGCAGCAATTTGCTCCATGGGAGCAACTTGGGGCACAGAAACGGGCTGTCCCAGGGCCGGATGGTGGAAGCCTGGCCCAGTGCAGAGGGAGCGGACGGAAGCAAGTGCCGGGGTCCGGAGACCTCAACAGAGCCCTCTCCACTACATCAAAAGGCGGCCGGAAGCGACCGACAAAGGAAGGATCCGGCTAATCCCCTCGGATCCGAAGAGTGGATCGGAGCCGGCGCACTGGATCCGGCGACAGTGCGCCCGACACAGACGGCGAAGGAGCACTGATCCCCGGATCCGGCTCGGATCCAGGCTCCGAGATCGGGTCCGACGACTGAGGGCAGGGTCGGATCCGGTACCAAGTACTATCGGCCGACCTCCCCCGCCCGAAGCTGCTCGTTTCCAGTTGCTCAACCCGGATAGCGGGTCGGAGAAGGAGCAATAGGCTTAAAAGGGTGTTGAGCTCCCGAGGGGGAGGCAAGAGCACTCCCATCTGCATCTGGGCCTGGATGAACCTTCTCATCATCCGTCCAGATCAGCATCCGAAGGCTATGGGTAGATCTCGACGAGGCTACCGAGGTAGGCCTGGAATGCCTCCTCGATAGCCTCGACGGAGGTCTCCTCCTCAGGACCCGTGAGAAGCACACAGGGACCGGAGCCGAGAAGGAGGAGAGCCGGGAGAAGCTGGCTGGCGGGCCAAACAGAGGTCTCGGCCCGCCAGGTGCTTCTCCTCCGTCCTTTATAGATGCATCCTCCTCTCCTGAAGCGGGAGTTTGAGTCCCAGGAGCAGGAGGGGTGCCACAGGGGAACAACTGCAGCAGGAGTCCGAAGGAGCGGAGGTCGGAGCCGAGTCCGGCGGTAAAAGACCCGCCAAGACCAGCTTGGACCTCCGCTCAGTGCCTGGGGTTGAACCCTGCACAAATGGAACAACCAGATGTGAGGTGTTCAACCCCAAGACACTTAACACACCGAGTGTGGCCATCAGCGGTGAGAGCTTATGGCCACACTCGAGCATTTTGAAAATATAGACTTAGGCTGTTCAGCCATAATCTATAAACTAACCTAAAGTTACAGAAAAGTAACTTAAACAATAAAAGAAAGCACACAGGCCTACACACACACGCATACAGGGAGGGAATAAAAATTATTACTAAAACTTAAAATAAACTTAAAACAGTCTATATTAACGGGAAACCTACTACTTTCACACAAAATTTGTTAAAGAAACAAAAAATTCTCTGTTTTTACACAAGAAAATAGTCTACTTAGCTGAGAGCTATGTATCCACATCCAGTTACCAGCGCGGCAAACAAGATCTGAGGTCATGAGGGTAGAGCAGGGCATTATGGGTGAGGGGAGGAGCTGAGAGCTTGGATCCATAGCTGGAAAACCATGCCGGTTCGGATCCGATATCGGATCCATAACCCACAGGTTGCAGACAAATGAATATCCTACTTCAGATCTATATTTAAAACCCATTTGTCTTGGGTAATGAATTCCCAGTTTTTTGCATGCAGGGTGATCTTTCCCCCTAAATGAACAGTCAGTTGAGCAGGGCTTGGAAGATTTAAAGTTCAGTCATTGTGACAGTTTACCATAGGGGGCGTCTTACTACTCCCAGCTTTGGAAGTGGGAGCCCCCCACTGCTTAGGCCTGTGAGTACCTTGAGACTGAAGCCTAGGTGGTCTGCTGGTTCTGAGTTTGGACTGAGAAGGCCTGGAAGAGGAAGGAAAGGACCAATTCTTAGAAAGCCAGAGCCTACTAAATCTGGGAGGATGTACTTGCAGGAAATCTTTAGCAGTTTGCATAGATTTCGTTTTTTCCTCCATCTTTTTAAGTACTACTTCTGCTGTGTTAACAAACAGGCGGTCTTGGTTTAAGGGAGCTTTAACATGATCGGGCAAAGATAGCTCCTTAAGCCAAGCATGCCTTCTAAGTACAGACCCAGTGACAGCATCCCTGCAAGATTCCTCTAATGAATCAAAACCACAATGCAAAGTACGTTTTCCAACATGTTCAACAGAATGCATTAAATCCTGCAATTCTTTATTTTCAGCACAGTCAGGAATCAACATAATTTTCTGTTTAAGCAATCCAGTAATATGCTGCTGATACTTTAACATATGAAACTGCCAGTTTAAGGCCCTAATGGCCAAAGCTGCAGAAGTGTATACCTTCTTAACCCATCTACCCAGGGCCCTGGAATCTCTATCAGAGGAGGTAGGGTTTTTGGCAGTAGTAGCCTTAATGCCTTTGGGTCCCTGTGAAATGGTCTCAGGATCCGCAGTAGGATTCTTAGAGAGGAACTTGTGAGAGTCAGGTACTCTGTAATACCGGTCAGGTTTTCTGGGAGCCAGAGGTAAAGTGTCAGGCGCCAGGCTAGATTCCAAGAAGGCATCATCTACAATGTCCAGTACAGGAGGGATAGCTAAGGGCCTGTGCTGAGGTAGAAGGAGGAAATCCCTAAGCCTTTATTTTGAATCAGAAAATTCCTGGCTTTCCCAGTGAAAATGCTCCCGTAAAGTATCTAAAGTTTCCCCAAAAGAAAAATCCTCACGAGGGGAAGCAAAGGGAATTGAATCCTCTGCATCAGAATCCTCATAAGTAGGTATGGACAAATCCAGGTTACCAGAAGAGTCAGAAGAAACAGAATCCTGATCAGAAGATTCATAAGCAAGCTCGGCCCTAGGTCACTTGGGGGGGGGGGGTGTTTGACTACCCCTGATGAGTCATTAGATCTTCAGCCATTTTTATCATTTGTTTTTTAGGCATAGGGGCCTGAGCATGTGGCCTGGGCATTGATTTTTTAGTCATGGATCAAGATTTAGGCCTTAGTAATGAAGGAGGTGTCGTTTTAATATGCAAGTCTGTAGGCCTGAATACACCCTCAGAAGCCGGTGCCTGCACAGCAGCTCCAGACCCATCCAAGGTACAGACATCCGCGGGTTCCATAGTTGAAGTATCTTACGGCATACCGGACTCCGAATGGGTCTCAATAGAGGCCTGCGAATCAGAAGTAGCGGGTATCAGGGGCTGAGAAAGCACCTCACCGAGCTCCGGTGAACTGGCTTAGGAGAAGCGTTGTCAGAAGTTTTGGACCTCAATGGCCTGTCGCCGTCTTTATCTTTGCATTTTTTTCAGAATCCCGGTAGTTGTATGGCTAATCAACTATATTTCTGGATAATTAAACAGAGAACCGAAATAATGAGAGGCAAAAATATAACTACGACGGATATTGCGCTAATTAAATAAAGCACAAAACCGACAGTTAGGTACGTCGTGGTCAGGGCCTAGGCAAGGAATGCAGTACAAATGAAAATCTTTATGAGGTATTTGCTTTCCACAAGTAATGCAATTATTAACTTTTACTGACATTGGTAAAGAGCAAGAAAAAGTTTCCCCAATGGGGTACTTAGCTTTAAGTTGAAGACTTCGGTTCTGAAACTCGAAAATGAAAATTTCAAGGGTCGGCCGACTGGCACTTGCAAACTGCTTCTGCTTCGGGCACTGAAACGGCAAGAAAGACTAGTGTCATGCCATCGGCTGCATGTTTTATACCCCTGACGACCTGACATCACGGAAGAAGGGGACAGCAACTAACGCAGGACCCAAGACTTTGTTAATCAGGCCAACTGAGGGCAAACTGCCAGCAGATTACCCAAATGTAATGACTGCAACAGTGAAACACGAAGAACATCTGCCCTGTAGAAAGGAGGAAAGTTCTCCCATACCATCTGCAACCTTGATGAATGACTTTCAGAACTCACTTATCTGAAAATGTTACCAAAGAGTAAAGTGAAGATTCAGACTTTCTGGAAGGGAAACAGGACTCCCTGGGTGGGATGGGGACAAGGTACCTTAAACAGTTATTCTGAATTGTTAAGACTGTCCTTGGTTTTGGGAGTTTCCAGAATTATTTCTGGGACCCCTTGCCATTTTTTCTTAAACATCTATTTAAATGCATTTTGTTGATATTTTTTGCTTGTTTGCCAAACTTGGATGAAGGGCTAGAGAATCCTTTAGAAATGATAGAAGAGGAGGACTGAAAAGATATTAATTTACCACTTACATCACCTCTGCAGCAGAAGGGTCCAAAACAAGAAGTTATGTACTCACCATAACGTTCAATGTATGTAGTCCATCTCGCCTCATATTCTTACCCGTGGGTTTGGAGCTGAATGTTGGCTCAGACTCGGCCATACTTTAGCTTGAAGTCTTTCAATTGGCTTGGCTAAGATGGTATCCCATGCTGCACTGCTCTCTATCCCCAGATCTAGTTTGCTGCGAGCATCAGCACTCATTCTCCATGCATAACACCACCTAAAGAAGGAAAAACAAACCAAGAATGAAGAGAACTCTGAAACCAGGCCTAACCTCCAGATCCTCCAGGACGGGGGAAGGTGGGGGGGGGTAAGTAAGAATGTGAGGCGAGATGGACTACATACACCGAACGTTATGGTGAGTACATAACTTCTTGATGTTATGTAGTCCAATCTCACCTACATTCTTACCCATGGGGACAGCGTTCCCAGCACCAAAATCCTGGAAGGCTCAGTGGAAAATACTCCTGAGCACGGTGGAACCAAAGGAAGACCTGCCTCTAGATACCACATCTAACTTGTAATGAGTAACAAAGGTGTGAGAGGAGATGCCCAAGTAGCCGCAGCACAAATATCATCCATAGACAATTTGGCCTAAAAAGCTGTAGATGTAGATACAGACCGGGTAGAGTGAGCCTTCACTCGGAACGGAAAATCTCTTCCCCCTGAAGTGTAAATGAAAGAAATACAACTGGAAATCCACCTGGACAACATGACTTTGGAAACAGGAGACCCAACTCTGTTTTCCGAAAATGAAACAAACAACTGATCAGATTTTCTGAGGTCCTTCGTTCTGTGCAAATAAAATCGTAATTGTTTGTGCACATCTAACTGATGAAATTTGAATTCTGCCTTGTTCGAGAACTGAGGAAAAAACACCGGTAATTCAATGGACTGGTTGAGGTTACTAACTGACTACTTTGGGAAGAAAAGAAGGATTCGGGCTGAGAGAAACCCTGCCCTTATGAAAAATCAAATAAGGTGGTTTGATTGATAAAGCTTGAAGCTCCAAAACACGTCTGGCTGACATGATGGCTACCAAAAAGACAGTCTTCCAAGTTAAGAATTTTAAATCACAGTTGGCTACAGGCTCAAAGGGGGGAGAAGTAAGACCCTGTAGAACAAAGTTTAAGTCCCAAGGTATAACAGGTTCAGAGACAGGAGGACAAAGCAACAAAGTGCTCTTCAGGAAAGCCTTATAGAGTCTATGTGCCATTAGACTAGGTTCATCTGCGACATGAAAGTTAGAAATCGCCACCACCTGGACTTTAATGGTTGCGGCAGCTGATCCCTGGTTGAAAAGCATAGAAAGTAACTCCAATACTGACGAGATTGGAGCTGTGTAAGGGTCAGTCTTTTTGGTATGTGCCCAGATGGAAAATCTCTTCCATTTGCTGTAATAAATCCTCCTGGTCGAAAGCTTATGAGAGGAAGATAGAATATGAACCACCTTCGGCGAAAAATGATGAAGCCTAACTAATGAAGGAAGTGGAGTAGCCAAGCTGTCAACCGGAGGGTCCGAAGAGAGGGATGGAGCTGCCTTGACATGTGAGTCAGTAAGTCTGGTTGTGAGACCAGAATCCAAGGAGCGTCCATGAGATAGGGATGGAGAAAGGGGAACCAAATTTGACGAGGCCAGTGTGGAGCAATCAGAATCATTTTGCTTCCCAGGGATTGCGCTTTCTGAATAACCTTTGAAAGCAAAGGAACTGGAGGGGAAGGCATATAGTAGACAGGAGGGCCAATCGTGGACTAGAGCGTCCCTGGGTGACTCCACCTGAGGGGGGGATAAGGGTGAAGTAGCTGCTGCATTTGGCATTGAGGGGGCTGGCAAAAAGGTCACAGCAAGGCTGGCCCACCTGCGGAAAATCTGCTCCGCAACTTGACAGTTCAGGGACCACTCGTGAGGCATCAGAATAGCTCTGCTTAGCCTGTCTGCGATCACATTGGACTCCCCCGGAATGTGGTTTGCTACCAGAAAATGTTGCGAAGACACTGCCCACTGCCACACTCACATGGCCTCTCTGCAAAGGGGGGTATGACTTGGTTCCTCCCCGTTTGTTCAGATACCATACCACCGACATATTGTCTGAGTGGATTGCAAAAGTCCCGAGAGGAAGAAAGCTCTGAAGTGCTTGCAACGCTAGTAGCACTGCTCTCATCTCCAGGACATTGATATGCAGATGCATCTCGTGCTCTTGTCACGTGCCTTGGACTATCCTGTCTAGATAATGTCCCCCCACCCCATCTGGGAGGCATCCATGGTCACCGTGGCAACCGGAGGCGAAGGAACGAAGGGCTTTCCCACACTGAGGTTGTCTGTCTTAAGCCACCAACTGAGATCCTGTCTGCACCTGTCTGTGAGTAGAATAGGGTGAGAAAGTGGAAGACGTTGGAGAGACCACTGGGCGAAGAGTAGCCATTGAAGGAGCCTCATATGTAAGCTTGCCAGGGGGACTAACAATTGTAGCAGCCATCATCCCCAACAACTGGAGGACCAATCTTGCCTTCACTCTCCTCAGAGAGAGTAAGACGTAAACCTGCTGTTGTAGGGCTGATTCTTTCCTGTGGTAGAAATGCCCGCATGAGGACGGTGTCTAATTTGGCGCCTATAAATGTGACACGCTGCGAGGGCAACAAGGCAGATTTTTCCCAGTTCAAGGTGATGCCCAACTGCTGACATAGGTTGATAGCAGCGTCTCTGGTCTGAAGTAGCAGATGCCTGGTGGTGGCAGTAAGGAGCCAGTCGTCCAGTTATGGAAACACTTGGAATCCGTGACGTCTCAAGTGAGCAGTCACCACAGCCATGCATTTGGTAAACACCCTGGGGGCTGTGGTGAGATCAAAGGGCAGGGCTTGAAACTGAAAGTGACTGGCTCCCAGCCGGAAGCGTAGGTGACGTCTGGATGCCCTGTCCATCTTTATGGGGTAGTAAGCATCCTTGAGGTCGATGGAGCACATCCACACTTTTCCCAACAATGGGAGAATAGATTGCAACGTGACCATTCGGAACATGGTCTTTTGCACATGGGTGTTCAATCGGCTGAGATCCAAAATGGGTCTCAGGTCCCCTTGTCCTCTTCGGCACCAAAAAGAATCTGGAGTAAGTCCCTAATCTGATCTGGTCTGAGGGGACATGTTGGATGGCTCCTTTTTCTAGCAGCTTTGAAACTTCTGAAGCTGCGGAATCCCTTTGACTGGGTGGAACATCCAGGATTTTCTTGATTGGAGGGGGAGTTGGCGAGAAGGGAATGACATATCCTCTGTAAATTATTCGTAGAACCCACTGGTCCTGGGTGATATCTTGTCAGGCCTCCGGGTATAGTGAGATTCGACCCCCGACTGGCTCCAGAAACGCACAGTCGGGTCTCCCATCAGGAGCGGTGGTAGGGAGAAACACGAAAGGAATCGCGGTCCCCTGAGTTGCAAGGGCCTCCTCTGCCCCTAGGGCGGCATCTATCAGAATAACCACCCCCTCCCCTGTCCCTGGAGGGGGGCTCATCTTGTGCATTGGGAAATAACCTCTGTGATTTATTGAACCACATCTTTTCCACCCCTCTGGGCCTTGGGATAAGGCCTAGAGGGAAGGGAAAAACGGACTCCTACGGCAGACAGTTTTTCCCTCTTGCTCGCACCTTGTGAGAGTGTCTTTTACCATGGTTCCGAACAAAGAGGAACCATCAAATGGGGCATTGGTGAATGTAGACTTGAAGGCCTCCGCGAAATGACAAAGGTGTATCCAGGGCATGTCTCCTAAGAGCGACTCCTGAACTTGCTGCCCTACTTGCTCCCTCGGCTGTGTGAGAGATCAGCCTCATGGAGGAGTTCGCAATAGAATTGAGGGTAGACATCTGAGTGTAAACCTTCTGAGCCACAGCCTCAGAAACGTTACCCATTAAGAGAATCTCCAAGCTCCTTTAGAAGATCTCTCTGAAGCCGTGTAAAGTGTGATAAGTAATTCAGTGACCACAAAGTAAAGGCCGCCGAAGAAAACATGCTTCCCATACCAGTCCATAGTCCTAGACTCCTTGTTAGGGGGATGGACAGTGTAAGAAGTCTCAGCTAATTCCTTCTTGGTGCCCACTGCCACCACCGTGGCATGCACAGGGACTCCCTTGGATGGAAATTCCTTATCAGGAGGGGGGCACAAAAATTTATTGGGTCTCCTGGGGACTGGTTCCACAGAGTGAGGGGTTTCCCACACCCTTCGACAAACCAGATCCAGAAGCTCAAAGGGTGGAGACACCCAGGAGGCGGAGGGCTGAGCACCAATTGTGGGGGTACCCTGAGACCTTGGGGGTCCACTGTCAAGAGATAGAGGGCGATCAGAGACCTGCACTGGTGCTGTAGGGGACAGAATGTCCGAACCATATGATGCCACTGACTACCTGGCCAGCGCGCTCCACATGGCCTCGAAAGCTGGTCCTCCCGGGTCCGAAGATCGACCAGCCTCTGAAGCCGAGACAGGAGTCAGGCTTCCCCGCGCCGAAGCAATGAGAGGGAGACTAGGAGCCAAGAGATGTCCCGAAGCCTCTCCCTCTGGTCCGACCGAGGAATCCTGAGTCCTGAACCCCATAGACGGAGCTGACGTTGGAACAGATGAGCCAGGAGGGGCTGTCGGAACCGACCTAGGGACATCACACGGAGCCGAGCACTCAGGCTCCAAAAGCTGAGATGCACTCGGAAGTATCGAGGTAGGTAGATGGACCGGCTCTGGAGCACACTGCGTCGGAGCCAAAAACAATTTTTCCAGTACCGGTGACTGAAGTCTCTGCACCACTCTATCGACGTCCACATCCGATAAGGTCCTGGAGGTTTTGGAGGAAAGGGAAGGAGATCGGGACCTCCTCTCTGAAGGAGACCTACGAGGAGGAGATACCGGCCTAATGCTAGGCAACCGGCTCCCAACAGGCTCCAAGAAAATTGGAGCCAAAGCAGGTTCCATAACCACTGACACTTCCTGTGGCCCCGTGGACAATGGAGCAGAGGATGTCGTTGAAGATTTTGCTGTTTTCTCCGGTGGCTCCAATGATACTGATGGAATCTGGGATCGCTTTTTAGCCTTGGAAGATTTATCTTTTTATGGAGAAGACTTAAAGCTGGAAGCACTCTCCAAACCATCCTCAAAGGAGGGTTTCAGAGGTCCCTTCAAAATCAATTTCTTCTTCCTTTCCTGAAGAAAACGCAGGTTAAAAGTATGACAAAAAAGAACAGTTTTGTACCTACCATAAATGTAGGTGTTCGAGTGTTCACACTGCTGCAGTCACACTATTGGGTTATCCTGCCATCAAGCAGTTCTGCAGTCGGCCTGAGTTCCAAAGTCTTGGTCTGGCATCGGTTGCTATCGTTTCTTCCCTGATGTCAGTGCGTCAGGGGTATATAAGATGCATCCGACGCCATTTTCTTCAGTTTTTCTTGCCCCAGATATCAGTTGCCCCCAATAGGTAGGCAATACATATTGCTATATAAAAATATACATATAAAAATAAAACAATACCTTCAGTCACAAGCAAATACACCACAGAGGTTGTATATGATAGAAAGGAATAGAGAAGTCCAGCTAGTTCAGAGGGGATGGAGGGAGGGTAACCTGGACTGCAGCAGTGTGAACAATGAACATCTACATTTATGGTAGGTACAAAACTGTACTATGTTCATCGTGTTACACTGCTGCAGTCATCACTCTTGGGTAGAATCCCAAAGCTAAGGATGGGTGGTGGAACTAAACAGGGTTTGGAGAGGCTAGAAGGCCCTGCAGAACTGCAGTGGCAAAGCCAGCTCTGGTTTTAGAGTATAGAGGTAAGTGATGGTGCTTGGTGAAGGTGTGCACTGAAATCCAAGTTGCAGCCTCAAAAATATCCTTGGTTGATACCTTTCTGAGGAAGGCTGTTGATGTTGCTGTAGCCCTGGTGGAATGGGGCCTGATGTTACCAGGCACAGATTTCCCATAGTGTGTGTAGCAGAAACGGATACAATGTCCTATCCATTTTGAAATAGTCTGTTTTGAGATAGCTTTTCCTTGAGATCCTGCAGCATAGGATACAAAGAGCTGGTCAGATTTTCTGAAAGCCTTAGTTTTATCCAAGTAGAAACGTAATTGCCTGAGAATGTCCAAAGAGTGTAGGAGCCTTTCCCCTTTGTTCTGGGGGTTTGGATAAAAGGTGGGCAAATGAATGGTTTGGTTTAGGGCCACACTGGATACCACCTTTGGCATAAAGGAAGGGTTAGAGTTCATAAAGAGACTCTATCTTGATGAAAAATGATGAAAGGCTCCACTGCCATTAGGGCCTGTAGTTCTGAGACTCTTCGTGCTGAAGTTATTGCTAGCAGCAGGGCAGTTTTCCATGATACGAACTGTAGATCAGCTGTGAAAGCTGGCTCAAAGGGTGGAAGTGTAAGCTTTTCCAGAACAAAGTTGAGATCCCAAGTTGGTGTTGGTGCTCTCCGGGGCGGTCTTATGTTCTTAGCCCCTCTGAGGAACTGTCTTAGTAATGGATGTGAAAATATAGGAGGATCCGTGTTGTATTGAGCTGAAATAGCTGAGGCGTGGATCTTAATAGATGAGAAGGAAAGTCCTTTGTGCAAAATCTCAGTTAAATATTGAAGAATCTGAGGAATATTTGGGACAAGGGGATTTTGGCCTTTAGCCTGGTTCCAGGCGCAGAATCTTTTCTATTTGTCTGAAGAGACTTTCCTGGTGCTGGGCCTCCTGGCCTCCAGAATGATGTCCATCACAGCTTTAGAGAGAGGTGTTGACTGGTTATTTAGACAATTTGCCATGCAGCCAGATTTAAAGTCTTGAGCTGGCTGTGTAGAATCTGATTGTTTTGCTGAGTGAGCAGGTGATGAATTGTAGGCAAAATCCATGGTGGGCCTTGAGCCATGTTCCTTAGTATTGGATACCAGTGTTGGCGTGGCCAGTCTGGAGCAAGGCGTATCATTTGTGGCCTCTCTAATCTGGCTTTCAACAGCACCTTTGCCAGAAGAGGCAGTGGAGGAAAGGCATACACTTGTCAATGTTTTCCAACTGAATGAGAGGGCGTCCACTTTCCAAGCTAGTGTGTGGTATGTCTTTGTGCAGAATTTCCGTAGTTGGTAGTTTTGGGGGGAAGCAAACAGATCTATGTCTGGGCTTCCCTATTTTTGAGTTATCATTGCGAATACTTGTGGATCTAGTTTCCACTCGTGAGGATCTATGATGTTTCTGCTTAGATAGTGTGCCAACTTCCTGGCAGGAATTGTGCTTGTAGTTGAACTTGGTAGGTCAATGGTGTGTTCCACAAGGTCATTGCTTGTCTGCATAGGGGGTAGGAGTGTGTGCCCCCTTGCTTATGTACCACATCACTGTGGTGTTGCCTGCCTTTATTAGGAGTTGTCCTGGATGTAGAAGGTCCTTGAAAGCTGTTAGGGCATTTTGTACAGCTAGCATCTCTTTTTGATTGATATGTAGATGCCTTTGGTTTGCAGACCATTTGCCCTGAATACACTGTCCTGCCATGTGTGCTCCCCAGGCATAATCCGATGCATCTGTTGTTATAGTTTGCCTGGCTGTGGGTAAGGTAAAAGGCTGACCCTTGTTGAGGTGGCATGCCTGAGCCCACCATAGAAACTCCTGTTGAAGGCAGGGAATGAGTGGAATTATTGTTTCCAAGCTGTGGCTGTGTTGAGTCCATACGCTTTTCAGATACCATTGTAATTTCCTCATATGCAGTTTTGCAAATGGTATTAGTAGTATGCAAGATGCCATGAATCCCAAGGCCAGCAGAATTTTTCTCGCAGGGAGTTGGGTCTTTGTTACCATCATTTTGAAGTATTGAGTTAGTTGTCTTTGCTGGTCTGGCGTGAGATGAGCCATCTGGGCCGTTGTATTTAAGCTGGCACCCAGGAATATTATGTCTTGTGAGGGCACTAGTTTTGATTTCTTTTCGTTTACTGTGTACCCTAAGCAACTTAGTAGGTTTTTGACAAATGCCAGATGCTTTAATAGAATGTCCTTGCTTTCTGCTTGAATAAGGCAGTCGTCCAGGTATGGATATATTTGAATCCCTCTGTCTGCAGTTTGCAATTACTGGTGCCAGGCATTTTGTGAAGACCCTGGGTGCAGTAGATAAGCCAAAGTGCAGTGCAGAGAACTGGTAATGGGTTGAACCTGCAATAAAGCGGAGGTATCTTCTGCAATTTTGTCTGATAGGGACATGCAGATATGCCTCCTTGAGGTCCAACGTTACTAGCCAAGCCTTCTTGCCCAGCATGGGAAGAAGTTGCTGTAGTGTTAGCATCTTTAATTTGGGTACTTCCAGGTAAGCGTTTAGAATTGAGAGGTCCAGAATGGGTCTCCAGGCTTTGTCCTTTCAGGAAACTAGAAACAGTCTTGAGTAAAATCCTTGTCCTTGCTCCTGTGTAGGAACCTGGTGAATGGCTCTCATGTCCATGAGAGCTGAAATTTGCTTTTGATCCTCTGCCCATTGATTTGGTAGCATGTTTGGCATTCCTTTTATCCTTGGCAAAGTGTGAAAATGGAATCTGTATCCTTGAGATGCAATATTTAGGACCCATTTGTCTTTTGTGATGATGTGCCAATTGTCTGCAAAAAGTGCTAGTTTTCCCCCCAAGGGAGCTGGCAAGAGGGTTTTGCTTGGTAGTCTGAGGGGTAAGTCATTGTGTCTGTCTTCTGGTAGTTTAGACCTGTCTTCTCCTCCTTTTTGGGTTGTGGCACTCCATTGTCGAGGCTGGTAAAAGCCTTGTGGCTGGCCTCTGCCTCTTGGGCGTCTGTATCTGCCCCTCTGTGGTCTGGCAGAAGCTGAAAAAGACCAGTTTTTGGTTGGCCAATTTCTGCTGAAACGAGGAGGATGAACCTGTAAAAAATCCTCGACTGTCTGCATAGATTTTGCCTTATCCTCCATTTTCTTTAAAACTTCTTCTGCTTTTACACCAAATAAATCATCCTGCTGTAAGGGTGCATCCAATAACTTTGCTTTAACATGATCAGGTAAAGTTTGTTCTTTTAACCAAGCATGCCAACGTATGACAGACCCTGTCACTGCTGCTCTACAAGAAGCTTCCAATGAATCAAATCCACATTGCAAAGAATGTTTTCCCACTTGTTCGGCTGAATGCAACAAATCTTGCATTTCCTTGTAATCTGGCTGGTCTGTATGTGCGAGCATTTTTTCTTTTAATTGAGACATCAGATATTGTTGATATTTCAGCATTTGAAACTGACAATTTAAGGCCCTCATAGCTAGAGTAGCTGAGGTATATACTTTCTTTCCCCATCTGTCTAGTACTCTAGAATCCCTTTCAGAGGGCACAAGATTTTTAGCAATAGAGGCCTTAACCCCTTTGGGACCCTGGAAAATGGTTTCTGGGTCAGCAACAGGGCTTTTATACAGGAATTTGTGAGAGTCAGGGACTCTGTAGTATCTGTCTGGTTTGGCTGGTGCAGGAGGTAGTGAATCTGGGTTAAGGCTAGATTCTGAATAAACATCATCCACAATGTCTAACACAGGTGGGACTGCAAGTGGTCTGTGCTGGGGTAGTAAAAGGAACTCTCTGAGCCTTTTCTTAGAATCAGAGTAATCCTGGCCTTCCCCAGTGTAAATGTTCCCTCATAGTATGTAAGGTTTCCCCAAAAGAGTAGTCTTCTGGGGGAGATGCAGAAGGAATAGACTCTTCAGCATCAGAATCTTCATAAGGGGGAAAGGAATATTCCTGTTCCTCAGAAGAGTCTGAGGAAATTGAAACCTGGTCAGAGGAAGCGTAGTCCTCCTCCTGCCTTGGCGAAAAACAATGGAGGCTAGCACTCGAAAATGTCACAAACAAGCAAAACAAGGTAGTACCAGTGGAGTAAAAACACGGCTCCTCTTCTTTTCACAGCTTTATTAGTGAGAATGTCACAGAACACCACAACAGCACGAAATTCCACAAAACAGCTCCAAAACATAAGCTATGTCTCACACCTGCGTTTTCGTTAGACTCACTTCCTCAGATGCAAAGAATAATGCTTGCTCTTCCCCTTCAGCTTAAATACTTTTACTAATTGAGTAATTGGAACTCATAATACAATAAAAAATCTTAATTACATTTTTGCTGACACAATCCCACTAAAACTACTACCTTCATCAAAGTGCCTTCTTATTATTAAGTTAAAACAAACTCATTTCATTTTGATTCCTTACTATCATTACCACTCCATTTCATCCCTATAAATAATTCATAAAACAGAACCTTTTATTTAAAATTCAATAAATAAGCCCTGGCTTAATAATTGTGTGTCATTAGCCCCAGTATTAAAAATTAGGGCAGCAAAGCTTTGATAGGGGAATGGATACCCTATGTTCTAAAAACATATTAAAAGAGAATGCATCATTTCTGAAGTATAACTAGGCACAATATGTATTAAATTATTTTTGTTTATGTAGTGTTTTTAGGGGTTGAACATGAGACTGTTTTCTGACAATAAAAATGTTAGGAGGCTTTATTTCAAGCACTTTAAAATTTTGAGTGAAATGTGGGTATTTGTACACTAGAGGGAGTAATGAATTTGACTTTGTATACATGAATTTTTTATACATGAATTTTATATGTTTAATTTATTGAATTTTAAATAAAAGGTTCTGTTTTATGAATTATTTATAGGGATGAAATGGAGTGGTAATGATAGTAAGGAATCAAAATGAAATGAGTTTGTTTTAACTTAATAATAAGAAGGCACTTTGATGAAGGTAGTAGTTTTAGTGGGATTGTGTCAGCAAAAATGTAATTAAGATGTTTTATTGTATTATGAGTTCCAATTACTCAATTAGTAAAAGTATTTAAGCTGAAGGGGAAGAGCAAGCATTATTCTTTTGCATCTGAGGAAGTGAGTCTAAACGAAAACGCAGGTGTGGAGACATAGCGTTTATATTTTTGGAGCTGTTTTGTGGAATTTCGTGCTGTTGTGGTGTTCTGTGACATTCTCACTAATAAAGATGTGAAAAGAAGAGGAGCCGTGTTTTTACTCCACTGGTACTACCTTGTTTTGCTCCTCCTGCCTTGGCCTTTTATCAGGAGAGGGATGGGAACCCCTGATTAGGGTAATTAAGTCTTCAGCCATTTTATGCATCTGTTTCCTAGGCATGGGGCCTTGCACTGGAGACTGCTGTGCAGTCTTATTTGTTTTTAAAGGATTTTTCAGTTTTGCATAGGATTTAATAGTGAGTGTAGTCGGTCTGAAGACACCTTCTGCAAATGAAGGCATTTCAACTGCTCCGGAATCTCCTTCAGGTATGGAGTCGGAAGGGCCTAAAGGTAAAGGTTGTGGAGGCCTAGTAATCTCCGCTTGTGAATCGGATGTCGCCTGGGGTTCTAAATCAGCGGTAGTCAGGGGTTGCGTAGGCGCCTCACTGAAAACCGGAGAACCGGCGACTGGCCTAGCAGAGGCCTCGGAGTCCGGTTTGGATTTTGGCTGCCTGTCCTTATTTTTGCGTTTTTTATGCATTCCAGTTGTCTGTTGCTCTGACGGCATGGTATAATTAAATTTCCTACCAAAATAATGTCGGGCGAAATGAAATCGACGTTTAATAGTTCATTTATTAAACCTAGCACAAAACCGACAACCTGTGACGTCGTGGTCTGGGCCTAGGCAAGGAATACAATAAGAATGAAAGTCCTTATGAGGTATTTGCTTCTCACAAGAAATGCAATTCTTAACTTTTTCTGACATCTGACTGAGGCAAGAAAAGGTTCCCCAATGGGGTACTTCACTTTATGAAGACTTCAGTCTGAAATTCGATTTGAAAATCTCAGGAGTTGGCCGACCGGCACTTGCGAACTGCTTCTGCTTCGGGCACCGCGCGGCAAGAAAGACTTAAGAAAATGGCATTGGATGCATCTTATATAACCCTGGCACACTAACGTCAGGGAAGAAGCGACAGCAACCGACGCCAGACCAAGACTTTGGAACTCGGGCCAACTGCGGGACCGCCTGACGGCAGGATAACCCAAGAGTGATGACTGCAGCAGTGTAACACGATGAAAGTACAGTTTTGTACCTACCATAAATGTAAATGTTAGAGTGCTAATACAGCTGCAGTCATAACAGATGGGTTCTCCTGCCGTCAGGCGGGTCCTCGGTCGGCCGAATTCCAAAGTCTAGGTCCGGCGTCAGTTGTCGTCGCTTCTTCCCTGACGTCAGTGCGACAGGGGTATAAAAGAACCAGCTGACGCCATTTTCTTCAGTTTTTCTTGCCCCAGATGTCAGGTGCCCCCAGAAGGAAGGCAATACATAAAATTATGTAGTAATGCAATGCAATGTAATCAAAAAACAGTAGTTGCAAGCAAATACACCATAAAAGAATACCCCTAGAGGGAAAGGAGGGAGGGAAACCTTGACTGCAGCTGTATTAGCACTCGAACATCTACATTATTTATGGTAGGTACAAAACTGTACTATGTTCATCGTGCATACAGCTGCAGTCATAACAGATGGGTAGAATCCCACAGCTAAGAAAGGGGTGGTAGGCACTAGGTGGAACTAGGAGGAGCCAAAATGCCCTGCAAGACTGCAGTGGCAAAGCCTGCTCTAGATTTGGAGTGTAATGGTAGGTTGTAGTGTTTGGAGAAGGTATGCACAGAACACCAAGTGGCTGCTTCCAAAATATCCTTGGTAGGAACTCCTCTGAGGAAGGCTGCAGAGGTGGCTGTGGCCCTGGTGGAATGAGTTCTAATGCCTGTAGGTACAGTTTTGCCATGAAAGGAATAGCAAAAGCGTATGCAGTGGGCTATCCATTTTGAGATTGTCTGTTTGGAAATTGGCTTTCCTTGAGCTCCTACCGCATAGGCCACAAAGAGCTGTTCTGATTTTCTGAAAGGTTTTGTTCTGTCCAAATAATAACGTAGTTGCCTGTGGATGTCCAAGGAATGTAGTAATCTCTCCCCTTTGTTTTGAGGATTGGGATAAAAAGTAGGTAAATGTATGGCCTGATTTAAAGCTACCCTGGATACCACTTTAGGCATAAAGGACGGGTTGGTTCATAAGGAAACTCTGTCCTGATGGAAGATGATAAAAGGCTGGACAGCCATGAGAGCCTGTAGTTCTGAAACTCTACGAGCTGAAGTGATAGCCAGAAGGAAAGCTGTTTTCCAGGACAAATATTGCAAATCTGATGAGGCAGCTGGCTCAAAAGGAGGCAAAGTCAGTTTTTCCAGAATGAAATTAAGATCCCAAGCAGGTATTGGTAGTTTCCTTGGAGGTCTTAAATTCTCAGCCCCTCTGAGGAACTGTCTTAAAAGAGGGTGAGAGAATAAAGGAGGATCAGTGTTGTATTCTGCAGAAATGGCTGAGGCATGGATTTTGATGGAGGAGAATGAAAGTCCACTGCTTAGCAGTTCAGTCAAATATTGTAGTATTTGAGGTAAATTCAGTTTTCCAGGGTTTTGGCCCTTTTTCTCATTCCAGACACAAAAACGTTTCCATTTTGCGGAGTAAGCTTTTCTAGTTGATGGCCTTCTGGCCTCCAAAATGACATCCTGCACCTCCTTGGAGAGTAGGGCCTGCTGTGATGCTAAGGAATCTTCCATGCGGCTAGATTGAGTGTTTTTAGCTGACTGAAGAGTTTTAAAGCTGTGCTGAGTCAGAAGAGGCATTAGAGGCAGGGTCCATGGGGGGAATGCGTCAGGCTCCTCAGGAGTGGGTACCAGTGTTGCCTTGGCCAGTCCGGAGCAATGAGGATCATCTTTGGTCCGTCTGCTCTGGTCTTCAATAGGACTTTGGGCAGCAGAGGAAGAGGCGGGAAGGCATAAACTGTCATTGATGTCCAACTGAAAGAGAGCGTCCACTCTCCAGGCCTTTGGATGGAAGATCCTCGAGCAGAATTTTGTCGATTGATGATTTTTGTGGGAGGCAAAGAGATCTATGTCTGGCCTTCCCCATTTTTGGATTATTTCTGTAAAAACTTTTGGATGCAACTTCCATTCGTGTGGATCGGTCATATTCCTGCTTAGGTTGTCTGCCAGCGTGTTTTCCTTGCCTGGCAAGTACTGTGCTTGCAGTTACATTTGTAAGTCCATGGCCATGTTCCAAAGTGACATGGCCAGTCTGCATAGGGGATAAGAATGTGTTCCTCCCTGCTTGTTTATGTACCACATAACTGTGGTGTTGTCCGTTCTTATCAATAGTTGACCTGGTTGTAGAAGGTCCTTGAAAGCTATAATAGCATTTATTACTGCTAGCATTTCTTTTTGATTGATGTGAAGGTGCTTTTCTTTTTGGGACCATTTGCCCTGAATGCACCGGTCTGTCATGTGCGCCCCCCAGGCATAGTCCGAGGCGTCTGTTGTGATGACTTGATTTGCTTGAGGCTTGCTGAATGGAAGACCTGTGTTTGTTTGACATGCTTGAGCCCACCACAGAAATTCCTTTTGCAGACATGGAATTAGTGGTATTATTGTTTCCAAACTGTGGCTGTGTTGAGACCATATGTTTTTTAGGTACCATTGTAGTTTTCTCATATGCAGCTTTACACATGGGATTAGTAAGATGCAAGGTGCCATGAATCCCAGAGCCTGCAGGATTTTCCTTGCAGTCAGCCTGGTGCAATTTGCCAGTGTTCAGAAATATTGAATTAGTTGCCCCTGCTTCTCTGGCGTGAGGTAGGCCATCTGGGTGTTTGTGTCCAAATTGGCACCCAGGAAAATTATATTCCGAGAGGGTATTAGCCTTGATTTCTCTTTGATGACTGTGTATCCCAGAGAGTTTAATAACATTATTACATAAGCCAGATGTTTCAGTAGAATGTGCTTGCTGTCCGCTTGGATCAGGCAGTCGTCAAAATAAGGGTATATTTGTATCCCTTGAAGTCTGCAGTAGGCAATTACTGATGCCAGGCATTTCTTGAATACTCTGGGCACAGTAGATAAGCCAAAGGGCAATGCAGAGAATTGATAATGGGTTGAACCTGCAAGAAATCTGAGGTATCTTCTGCAATTTTGTCTGATTGGGACATGCAGGTATGCCTCCTTGAGGTCCAATGTTACCAGCTAAGACTCCTTACCCAGCATGGGAAGAAGTTGCTGTAGAGTGAGCATCTTGAATTTTGGTACGAGTAGGAATGTGTTTAGGATGGAAAGGTCCAAAATAGGTCTCCAATCTTTTCCCTTCCTTGGCACCAGAAATAGCCTGGAATAAAAACCTTGACCTTGTTCGTGTGTAGGTACCTCTTGAATAGCTTTCATGTTTATAATATCTGAAATTTGCTTTTGTGCCTCTGCCCTTTGATTGTGTGGCAGTTTTGGCATGCCTCTCATTTTTGGAAGGGTATGAAAATGGAATTTGTAGCCTCTGTTTATAATGTCCAGGATCCATTTGTCCTTTGTGACAACATGCCAATTTTTTGAGAATAGTGCCAGCTTTCCTCCTAAGGGGGCTGCCATTTGAGACCTGGTTGGCCTGCAAAGGGGAAAGTCATTGGTTTGCTTTCTGAAAGATTGTGAGTTGTCCTCACCACCTCTTTGTGTAGGAGCATGCCATTGTCTGCCTCTGTACGATCCTTGTGATTGTCCTCTGCCCCTTGGGCGCCTGTATCTGCCTCTTTGGGGTCCGTCTGTGGCATGAAAGGACCAGTTTTTGGAAGGCCAATTTCTACTAAAACGTGGGGGTTGAACCTGCCGAAATTCTCACACAGTTTGCATTGATTTAGCTTTTTCCTCCATTTTCCGTAATACTTCCTCAGCATTTGCTCCATATAGTACATCCTTTTGAAGAGGGGCGTCTAGTAATTTAGCTTTGACATGATCAGGCAAGGCTTGTTCCTTGAGCCAGGCATGCCTACGTATGACCGAGCCTCTAACAGCAGCTCTACATGAGGCCCCTAGAGCATCAAAACCACATTGTAAGGTATGTTTACCCACTTGTTCTGCACTATGCATCAAATCCTGCAACTCCTTCACGTCTGTTTGTTCAGGTTGTGACATTTTACTTTTCAATTGAGATAACAGAAACTGTTGGTATTTTAGCATATGAAACTGACAGTTTAAGGCCCTCATGGTTAAGGTAGCCGAGGTATATACCTTTTTTCCCCACCTTTCTAAGGATCTGGAATCTCTCTTGGAAGGCAATGGATTTTTGGCAATGGAAGCCTTAACTCCCTTGGGCCCCTGTGAGATGGTTTCTAGGTCAGCAGCATGGCTTTTGTAAAGAAATTGGTGCGAGTCAGGAACCCTGTAGTACCTGTCAGGCTTAACTGGAGCTGGAGGTAGAGAGTCCGGGTTAAGGCAGGACTCCGAGTAAACATCATCTAGGATGTCCAAGACAGGAGGTATAGCCAGAGGCCTGTGCTGGGGTAACAAAAGAAATTTCCTGAGACTTTTCTTGGACTCTGAATAATCCTGGCCTTCCCAGTGGAAGTGTTCCCTTAAGGTATGCAAAGTTTCCCCAAATGAGTTATCCTCAGGGGGGGATACAGAAGGAATAGACTCCTCTGCATCAGAGTCTTCAAAAGGGGAGTAAGACTGTTCCTGATCATCAGAGTGTTCTGAAATAATGGAGCCCTGATCAGAGGAGGGGGAATCTTCCTCCACTCTGGGCCTTTTGTCCGGAGGTGGCAGAGAACCTCTGATTAGAGTAATTAAATCCTCAGCCATTTTAAGCATCTATTTCTTAGGCATGGGGCCTGGAGATGGGCCCTGTGTAGCTGGTCTCTTTGGGTGCATGGTTGCTTTAGACTTGGTGAAAGCCTTGCTGGAGAACGAAGAGGAAGGTCTGAAGACACCTTGAGTGGAGGTGGACCTGTCCACATTCTGTGTTTCAACGCCAAGAGTGGCTTCGGTATCTGTAGTCGGGGTGTGGGCAGAGGAGCCTGCGACCTCGGGTACAGTAGACACCGCCAAAGATGTGTCGTCAGTAATCAGGGGCTGCGTAGGCGCCTCACTGAGAACTAGACCACGTGGAGTCGGCTTTGGCGTGGTGTCGGTAGAGGCTGCGGACCTCGGGTGCCGGTCCTTGTCTTTGCGTTTTTTTAGACAAAACCTGAGTCGGAGTATCCGACGACCTGGTATAGTTAAATGCTTTCTCAAAAAAATGCTGGGCGAACTCTGCCCGACGCTTAATAGTGCGTTTGTTGAATGTAGCACAAAAGTGACAGAGACGTCGTGGTCTGGGCCTAAACAAGGTATACAGAGGGAATGGAAATCCTTATGCGGTATTTGCTTCCCATAAGAAATCCAATTATTAACTTTGTCTGACATCTGTCTGAGGCAAGAAAAGTTTCCCCAACGGGGTACTTAGCTTTTAAGAAGACTTCGGTTTCCCAATTTTTCGTAATCTCAGGAGCTGGCCGACCGGCACTTGCGAACTGCTTCTGCTTCGGGCACCGCGCCGCAAGAAAGACTGAAGAAAATGGCGTCGGCTGGTTCTTTTATACCCCTGTCACATTGACGTCAGGGAAGAAGCGACGACAACCGACGCTGGACCTAGACTTTGGAATTCGGCCGACCGAGGACCCGCCTGACGGCAGGAGAACCCATCTGTTACGACTGCAGCTGTATTAGCACTCAAACATCTACATTTATGGTAGGTACAAAACTGTATTTTCATCGTATTACACTGCTGCAGTCATCACTCTTGGGTTATCCTGCCGTCAGGCGGTCCCGCAGTTGGCCCGAGTTCCAAAGTCTTGGCCCGGCGTCGGTTGCTGTCGCTTCTTCCCTGACGTTAGTGTGCCAGGGTTATACAAGATGCATCCGATGCCATTTTCTTCAGTCTTTCTTGCCGCGCGGTGCCCAAAGCAGAAGCAGTTCGCAAGTGCCGGTCAGCCAACTCCTGAGATTTTCAAATCGAATTTCAGACCGAAGTCTTCATAAAGCTAAGTACCCCATTGGGGAACCTTTTCTTGCCTCAGTCAGATGTCAGAAAAAGTTAATTGCATTTCTTGTGAGAAGCAAATACCTCATAAGGACTTTCATTTTTATTGTATTCCTTGCCTAGGCCCAGACCACATCACAGGTTGTCGGTTTTGTGCTAGGTTTAATAAACGAACTATTAAACGTTGGTTTGATTTCGCCAGACATTATTTTGGTAGGAAATTTAATTATACCATGCCGTCAGAGCAACCGACAACCGGAATGCATAAAAAACGCAAAAATAAGGACAGGCAGCCAAAATCTAAACCGGACTCCGAGGCCTCTGCTAGGCCAGTCGTCGGTTCTCCGGTTTTCAGTGAGGCGTCTACGCAACCTCTGACTACCGCTGATTTAGAACCCCAGGCGACATCCGATTCACAAGCGGAGATTACCAGGCCTCCGCAACCTTTACCTTTAGGCCCTTCCGACTCCATACCTGAAGGAGATTCCGGAGCAGTTGAAATGCCTTAATTTGCAGAAGGCGTCTTCAGACCGACTACACTCACTATTAAATCCTATGCAAAACTGAAAACTCCTTTAAAAACAAATAAGACTGCACAGCAGTCTCCAGTACAAGGCCTCATGCCTAGGAAACAGATGCTTAAGATGGCTGAAGACTTAATTACCCTAATCAGGGGTTCCCATCCCTCTCCTGATAAAAGGCCAAGGCAGGAGGAGGACTACGCTTCCTCTGACCAGGTTTCAATTTCCTCAGACTCTTCTGAGGAACAGGAATATTCCTTTCCCCCTTATGAAGATTCTGATGCTGAAGAGTCTATTCCTTCTGCATCTCCCCCAGAAGACTACTCTTTTGGGGAAACCTTACATACTATGAGGGAACATTTACACTGGGGAAGGCCAGGATTACTCTGATTCTAAGAAAAGGCTCAGAGAGTTCCTTTTACTACCCCAGCACAGACCACTTGCAGTCCCACCTGTGTTAGACATTGTGGATGATGTTTATTCAGAATCGAGCCTTAACCCAGATTCACTACCTCCTGCACCAGCCAAACCAGACAGATACTACAGAGTCCCTGACTCTCACAAATTCCTGTATAAAAGCCCTGTTGCTGACCCAGAAACCATTTTCCAGGGTCCCAAAGGGGTTAAGGCCTCTATTGCTAAAAATCTTGTGCCCTCTGAAAGGGATTCTAGAGCACTAGACAGATGAAGAAACACACAAATAGCTATGAAAATAGCTTTTTTTTGCAAAAAACTTCTCTGCTATAAAGAAAAGGTACTTGGCCACAGCCAAGAGCGAGACCACGTCCGAGCTACATGAGCGGCAAACAAAATCTAGGGATAGACAGCAGTGCAGCATGGGATACCATCTTAGCCCAGCCAAATGAAAGACTTCGAGCTAAAGTATGGCCGACATTCGACTCCGAACGCACGGGTAGGCAAGATTGGACAACGTAACATCTAAATTTCTATCCAAAGAATTTACAATCTCATTTTTATTATCTGGGAGGCTCTGAGAATACGGACAGGCAAACCTCCTAAAACCAGTACTATTGGCCATGTACATGGAATAAGTTTCAACTGAGCCATATGCACACTGTAAACAATTGGTAGCGATTTTGTACAAAATGAAAAAACTAAATTATTTAAAGCAGATTTTTCCACACAAGAAACTGCAGACAAAACATTTCTCATTTTCACAATAAGTCAAAACAAATTTTAACATGTGATCCGGACTAATCGAGCACATACTTTTTCCCACACTTGATAATATTCCCACCCTTATCAGAAAGACTAGGATTGCAATTAACTAAATGTGTAGCAGCAGCAGAATTAACTAAAGCTATAGCTGCTGGATCAGGTTTGGGAAGGGAGCATGAAAATTTTAAAGATTGAGGAACTCTATACATCCTATTCCCTTTTAAGAGGCAGCTGGCTGAGTATCAGGAAAACTGTAAGTAGTTAATACACACATCCTCAGAAGCTGACGGAACTTGAAGAATGGGTGAATGTTCTGGAAATTCCTTCTATAACAGATCACAGTATTTTCTTAGGGACTGAAAAACCTCAATGTTCTACAGAAAACACTGGCACGTTCTGGAAAGACAGTGAATCCCCCAAATGGAGATTCAGGAAATGAGCTCTGCTTTGAGTCTGAATAAGAAATCTGAGGAGAAAACTCAGTCTCTTCATCTTCCTTGTCCAGATTAAGAATCTTGAACCCCTTCAGGAAAAGACGGATACCTCTTTCTTTCATCAAAAACTACTTTATAACAAGAATGAATAGCTTGAATTAAACCTTGAGCCTGATCCAGTAAACTACTCTTGTTTAAAGAAATTTGAGGAAGAGTAGATACACATTCAGTCCGCGGTTTTGTTTTGACAGGAAAAAATGGCCAACTTTTATTAATGGTGACAAACTTCCCCAGTGATGGGCAAAACATTCTGACAAAAAAGGGAAACCTTCTCTGTCCCATCTCCCAGGACAGAAAAAAAGTGTTTCCCCCTTCCCACTGATGGGACCCTAACAGCAACAGGGGACAGGACTAACCCCCCCCCGTACATAGTAGCTTGTAGGTGGCTACACCTGAGGGATCTGTGTGGGGAAAGAGGAGTGTTCCGAGTTGCAACTCATGGCCACACCAGTCATCCACCTGCTGCTAAGGCTCACTAGTAGCCTGCTATAGTGGCAAAGGCTGTTTGCTTAAACTTTTTCTATCGGTGGTTGGGAGGAGGATAGATTGTAGGACAGACAGGTTGTTCTATGGTCAAGCCAAAAACAGTGCATCTTTCTCCAGGGAAAATATGCAGCAAAAGCTGGCAAAGTTAAGTATTTAAAAGTAACATTTCCCACATGAAAACACTCTAAAAAGCACTTTAAAACATTATGCTAGACCAAAAAGGAAAACAAACATTTTTCATGAAAAATGGTTTTCAATTACTTTAACTTTTGACCTGACAAGAAAAGGAGCACTCTCTCTTAAATGTACAACACATTCTCAAAGCAGTCCTTTAAAACACAAACACCTAGCTTTAAAATAACTCCCCTAAACAGGAAATTATTAAACATTTTTTAAAATAGAAGTTCATTTCCCCAAAGGGAACTTTTCTGTCAAGTAAAGGGACAGCACAAGCTGACCATGAATCCTTGAAAGCCTCAGAGAAGAATACACTTTCTTGGCAGGAAAGCTCTGAAGGGTTTAGCAGCCAAAATCAAATTGACTGATGGTTTGGAAGTGTGGAAGGTGCCATAAAGCCTTGAAGATGGCCGGCTGTTTGTGCCTTATATGCAGGATATAATGCATACGGCTAAGGCTACTGCAGCAGTGCTCAATATAATGAATATCTTGAAGACTCTGGGGAAGCAACAATATTTTCAATGTTACATCTAGCAGTTACATTAACATTCAATTTAATGTGAACAATTATACCATGGCTTGGTCATCTAAGGACACACACACAATGGAGTACAAGTATAGTACAGTTGTGAACCTACCATAAATGTAGATGTTCCAGTGTGTTCACTGTTGCAGTCATTACACTTGATTTATCCTGCTGGCAGGCTACCCGCAGTCGGCCTGAAATCCAAAGTCCTGGTCCAGCGTCAGTTGCTGTCACCTCTTCCATGACGTCAGTGCGCCAGGGGTATAAAAGATGCAGCCGGTGCCATTTTCTTCAGTTTTTCTTGCCCCAGATGTCAGGTGCCCCCAAAAAGGTAGGCTAAAAAACAATGCTAATAAAAGCATGCACCAAAATAACAATACCTTAATCTACAAGCAAATATACCACATAGGTTGTATAGAATAGAGAAGTACAGATAAGTCCCAGCAAAGAAAGGGGGATGGTAGATGGGTAAACCTGGACTGCAAACAGTGAATACACTCGAACATCTACATTTATGGTAGGTACACAACTGTACTATGTTCATTGTGTTTCACTGTTGGTCATTACACTTGGGTTGAATCCCACAGCTGAGGTTGGGCGGCTGGGTCTAAATAGAATTAGGAGAGGTATAAGGCCCTGCAAGACTGCAGTGGCAAAGCCTGCTCTGGATTTAGAGTAAAGAGGCAAGTGGTAGTGCTTAGTAAAAGTGTGTACTGAAGTCCAAGTTGCAGCCTCCAAAATATCCTTGGTTGATACTCCTCTGAGGAAGGTTGCAGAGGTGGCTGCTGCCCTGGTAGAATGTGGCCTAATGCCCTCAGGCACTGATTTACCATGTTGTGAATAGCAGAAACGAATGCAGTGTCCTATCCATTTTGAAATAGTCTGCTTTGAGATAGCCTTTTCCTTGTGATCTTGCAGTATATGCCACTAAAAGTTGCTCAGTTTTTTCTGAAAGCTTTAGTTTTGTCCAACTAGAAGCGTAGCTGTCTGTGTATGTCCAAAGAATGCACAAGTCTCTCC
Source organism: Protopterus annectens (assembly GCF_019279795.1). Lineage (NCBI taxonomy): Eukaryota > Metazoa > Chordata > Ceratodontiformes > Protopteridae > Protopterus > Protopterus annectens. The sequence continues at coordinate 346,963,967 of NC_056747.1, read as the reverse complement.
CCTTTATTCTGTGGTTTTGGGTAAAACGTAGGCAAATGAATGGTTTGGTTAAGAGCCACACTGGACACTACCTTAGGCATAAATGTCGGGTTTGTCCTTAGAGAAACCCTGTCCGGATGGAAGATAATGAAAGGTTCCACAGCCATTAATGCCTGTAACTCTGAGACTCTTCTTGCTGAAGTTATTGCTAGGAGCAGAGCTGTTTTCCATTATAAGAATTTTATGTCAGCTGTATTGGCTGGCTCAAAAGGAGGCATTGTGAGTTTTTCCAAGACAAAATTGAGGTCCCATGCAGGTATTGGTGCTCTCTCCTTGGAGGTCTTATGTTTTTGGCCCCCCCGAGGATCTGCCTAAGCAATGGATATGAAAAAATAGGTGGGTCTGTATTGTAATGAGCTGAAATGGCAGAGGCATGGATCTTAATTGATGAGAAGGATAGGCCTTTGTCCAGCATCTCAGATATTGTAAAATCGGAGGAATATTTGGAACAAGCGTGTCAATTCCTTGTGCCTGGTTCCAAGCACAGAATCTCTTCCATTTTTCGCTGGGCCTCCTGGCCTCCAAAATTACATCCATAACCACTTTAGAGAGAGAGGTGTATTGTGAATGGTTACATTATCCTCCATGCAGCTAGATTTAGAGCTCCGAGTTGGCTGTGCAGGATCTGATTTTTTTGTTGGGTCAGTAAAGAAGGAATTTGAGGTAATGTCCAGCCTGGGCCTTGGGACAAACTCCTTAGGATTGGGTACCAGTGTTGGTGTGGCCAATCCGGGGCAATCAGTATCATTTGTGGCTTCTCTTGTCTGACCTTTAGGAGTACCTTGGGGAGGAGAGACAGTGGAGGAAAGGCATATACTGTAAGGTTGTTCCAGCTGAAGGACAGGGCATCCACTTTCCATGCTTGATAGTGGTAAGTCCTTGTGCAGAATCTCTGAAGTTGGCAGTTGTAAGGGGAGGCAAAAAGATCCATGTCTGGGCATCCCCATTTCCTTGTTATCATGCTGAAGATTTGTGGATCTAGTTTCCGCTCGTGAGGGTCCATGAGGTTTCTGCTTAGTTTGTCTGTCAGAGCATTTGTTTTTCCTGGCAGGAATTGTGCTTGCAGGTGTACTTGCTAAGTCAATGCTGTGTTCCACAAAATCATGGCTCGTCTGCAGATGGGGTAGGAATGTATGCCCCCCTGTTTATGTACCACATGACTGTGGTGTTGTCCGTCTTCATCAGCAGCTGTCCTGGATGAAGTAGGTCCTTGAAGGCTGTCCGGGCATTGTGTACAGTTAGCATCTCTTTTTGATTGATGTGTACATGCCTTTGGCTTGGGGGCCATATGCCCTGAATACATTTTCCTGCCATGTGGGCCCCCCCAGGCATAATCTGATGCATCTGTTAGTGTTTGCCTGGCTGTGGGTAAAGTGAATGGCTGTCCCTTGTTGTGGTGACAGGCCTGTGCCCACCATCGAAACTCCTGTTGTAGGCAAGGAATGAGGGAAATTATTGATTCCAGGCTGTGGCAATGTTGAGTCCAAACACTTTTTAGGTACCATTGTAGTTTCCTCATATGCAGTCTTGGATATGGAATTAGCAGAATGCAGGAGGCCATGTAGCCCAAAGCTGCAAAATTTTTCTTGCAGATATAACTGGGTCTTTGTTGCCATGTTTTCGAAGTAAGAAGTCAGATGCCTTTGTTTGCCTGGCGTGAGATAAGCCATCTGGGAAGTTGTATTTAAGCTTGCACCCAGGAATATTATCTCTTGAGAGGGTACTAGTTTTGATTTCTTTTCATTTACTGTGTACCCTAGGCAAATTAGTAATCTTTATACAAACGCCAGATGCTTTAGTAGAACGTCTTTGGCCTCTGCTTGAATAAGGCAGTCATCCAAGTAGGGATATATCTGAATTCCTTTTTGTCTGCAAAATGCAATTACTGGTGCCAGGCATTTTGTGAAGACCCTGGGCACAGTAGATAAGCCAAAGGGCAGTGCAGAGAATTGGTAATGCTTTGAGCCAGCTATGAATCTGAGGCATCTTCTGCAAGATTGTCTGATTGGGACATGCAGGTATGCCTCTGATGTCCACAGTCACAAGCTAAGCTTTTTTGCCCAGCATGGGCAGAAGCGGCTGCAGTGTCAACATTCTGAATTTCAGAACGTCCAGAAAAGTATTTAGAATAGACAGGTCCAGAATCTGTCTCCATGCTTTGTCCTTTCTTGGTACTAAGAAAAGTCTTGAGTAAAATCCTTGTCCCTGCTCTTGTTGTAGCACTGGCTGAATAGCCCTCATGTCCATGAGGGATGAAACTTGGTTTTGTGCCTATGCCCATTGATTGTTGGGCAGGTCAGGCATACCTTTTGCCTTTGGAAGGGTGTGAAAGTGGAACCTGTAGCCCTAAGAGACTATATTTAAAACCCATTTGTCCTGGGTAATAATGTGCCAATTTTGTGAAAAATGTGCTAGCTTTCCCCCTAAGGATGCTGCCAAAAGATAAATGCTTGGCATTGGCAGAGGGAAGTCATTGGGACTGTTTCCTATATGGCTGTGACTTGTCTTCTCCGCTTTTGGAGGTAGAAGCACCCCACTGTTTGTGCCTGTATGAGCCCTAGGGCTGTCTGCCTCTAGGGCGTCTGTATCTGCCTCTTTGTGGCCTGACACGGGAAAGGACCAATTTTTAGAAGGCCAGTTCCTGCTAAATCTGGGTGGCTGCACCTGTAAGAAATCCTTCACTGTCTGCAAAGATTTAGCTTTATCCTCCATTTTCTTCAACACTACTTCTGTCTTAACACCAAACAAAGTATCATGCTGTAGTGGAGCATTCAATAATTTTGCTTTAACATGATCAGGCAGAGTCTGTTCTTTTAACCAAGCATGCCTTCTAATGACCGAGCCTGTTACAGCAGCCCTGCAAGAGGCCTCCAGTGAATCATAACCACATTGCAAAGTATGTTTTCCCACTTGTTCAGCTGCATGCAATAAACCCTGCAATTCCTTGTTCTCAGCACATTCAGAATTTGTCAACATTTTCTGTTTTAACAGAGACATTAAATATTGCTGATATTTAAGCATATGAAACTGACAATTTAAAGCCCTTACAGCCAAGGTAGCAGAAGTGTAAACTTTTTTCCCCCCATCTATCCAGTGCCCTAGAATCTCTATCTGAGGGGACAGGATTTTTTGCAGTAGCAGCTTTGACCCCTTTGGGACCCTGTGAAATAGTTTCTGGGTCAGCAGCAGGGTTTTTATATAGGAATTTATGAGAATCTAGAACCCTGTAGTATCTCTGTCTGGCTTAACAGGTGCAGGAGGTAAAGAGTCGGGAGACAGGCTAGACTCTGAAAAGACCATCTACAATGTCTAGAACAGGAGGAATAGCAAGAGGTCTGTGCTGAGTAAGTAAAAGAAAGTCTCTGAGCCTTTTCTTAGAATCTGAATAATCTTGGCTCTCCCAGTGGAAATGCTCCCTCATGGTATGCAAGGTTTCCCCAAATGAATAATCCTCAGGAGGAGAAGCTGAAAGAATAGATTCTTCAGCATCAGAATCCTCATAGGGAGGAAAAGAGTATCCCTGTTCTGAAGAGGAGTCAGAGGAAATGGAAACCTGATCAGAGGAGTCATATTCAGTGTCTTGCCTAGGCCTCTTATCAGGAGGGGGATGGGAGCCCCTGATCAAAGTAATTAGGTCTTCGGCCATTTTGAGCATCTATTTCTTAGGAATGGAAGTCTGTCCTGAAGAATACTGCACTTGTTTTGTCTTTAAAACTGTTTTAGTCTTTGTCTTTGATGCTGAAGTTTGCTTAATATAGAGCTGTGTAGGTCTGAAAACACCCTCAGAAGCTGATGCCTGCTCAGCAGCTCCAGACCCATCTGAGGGATTAGTTTCCGAAGGCCCAATACCTTGAGTATCCAGAGGCCTAGCTGTCTCCATGTGGGAGTCGGAGGTGGCCTGTGGCTCTGAGGTAGCTGGTGTCAGGGGCTGCGAAAGCGCCTCACTGAGAACCGGCGACTGGCCTAGACGAGGCTTCATCGTTGGTTTTGGACCTCGGATGCCTGTCCTTTTCTTTTTCCTTGTGCTTTTTATGAACTCCGGTCGTCGGCTGTTCCGACGGTATTATGTAATTAAACTTTCGGCCAAAGTAATGAAAAGCAAAACTGAACAGACGCTTAATAGTGCGTTGGTTAAATCCAGCACAAAACCGACAACTAGCAACGTCGTGGTCAGGGCCTAGGCAAGGAATACAGTAAGAGTGAAAATCCTTATGAGGTATTTGCTTCCCACAAGAAATACAATTGTTAACTTTTTCTGACATCGGTCTGGAGCAAGAAAAAAGTTTCCCCAACAGGGTACTTAGCTTTATTGAATACTTCAGATCTGAAATTCAATTTCGAAAATCTCAGGAGTCGGCCGACTAGCACTTGCGAACTGCTTTTTCTTCAGGCACCGCATGGCAAGAAAGACTGAAGAAAATGGCTTCGGCTGCATCTTTTATACCCCTGGCGCACTGACATCAAGGAAGAGGCGACAGCAACCGACGCCGGACCAAGACCTTGGAATTCAGGCTGACTGCGGGTAGCCTGCCAGCAGGATAACCCAAGTGTAATGACTGCAACAGTGAAACACGATGAACATCTTTAATCATTTTCTACATCCCTTCAGCCAATACCCAACATTACACAGACAGAGACCAGGAATCCATACTACCTGAATAGCAAAATCAATGAGGCCACTTATGTTGAGAGAATATTCCATGAGATCAAAGATGAACTGCACATGCTGGACCAGTGGAAGATGGTAAGACATTCCTAAGGCAAAGCTGGTGATTTGCTCAAGGACATTCCGAGATACCTAAAGATGATGACAGGAAAAATGAAAAAGTCCGTTAACACTGAAATTTGAGAGGTACATGAGAAAGTGCAGTACTTATTTTCATATTCAATAGCTTTAAACGGAGTGCTTCAAACAAATTCACAATCACATCCCACAAATAATGTTAAGGTTCTCACTTTTATTTAAGAAGTGCCTGACTCCCACAGAGCTGGTTTATATTTTTCTTCAAAATGAAGATTTGCAGCCATTTTTGACATTTTCAAAAGCTTACACAGTATCAGAAGATGCACAAAAATGAGGACTTCTACTGGGAGCAAACATGTAAGATTTCACCTTCTGAAATTCCCAGGTTACCCAACATCCAAATTATCTTTTTCCCATCTACAGTGCCTTGTTACCTGTGCATGCACACCTCCTGTCAGCACACAATGAAATCTCACCTATCACTCCAAGAGGGTACACTCAACTTTTGTTCCACTCTAATATGACACCAATACACTGAACAAGTACAGCCCATGAGAAATGAATTAAAAACAATGTATGACAATACAAAAATATAGGTTTGCCCAATGAGCAGCAACATTCATCCACAACTGGAGATTATGAAGGCCAAAGAAGGAGTGGCAGGATAAGTCACAACTGTTAAAGAAAACATCCTCACAAATCAAGTGAAACTCCAACATAATTTTATTTCATCCAGCTCTGCAGACCTTCTGTAATGTCTAAGGCTGAATCACAAAAAGCAATTTTACATCATCCTCCTCAGTGCTTCAATTTGTATTTTAGCAATTTTACAGTGTCTCTGGAAGCCAGGGCCAGATGAATATCTAAAGGAAGGAATACAAAAACAAGGTAGTGCAAAAGGAAGCACAACTATTACTTGGACATCAATTCCTCTAATGTTTAACAAAGGTGTGAAAGAATAGTTGCGCAAAACCTTACCATAACTATAGATGTCCTTTTCCATGTTGCAGTATTCATTGGTGTGGGCTTTTCCATCTCAGGCTCCTATACAAAAAGCTTTTGCCTGGCTGCTGTAGGTGCATGGGATGTCACATGTAGGGACATAAACCAGGGACCATAAATGTGACGTTGGCACGCATGGACCTCAGAACTTGAAGCCCAGAGGAGTGGCCTGTCAGAAGAACAAGATGCCAACAAAAGTAGCAAATGCCACTGTTTGCTTGGACAGATGAGCCTTAGGTTGCAGAAGCAGTGGCCAGAGGCCATACCCTGTAGTAAGAGAAGCATAGGGGGTATGGGGGGGGGGGTGGGAAGGAATACTGCAACATGAAGAGAAGGGCATCTATGGTTATGGTAAGATTTTACACAACTATTCTATGTCCTTCTATTCCAATGTTGCAGTATTCATTTGGTGTGGGAGAGTACCACAGCTTAGGAAAAGAAATGGGCAGAAGTAGAGGTACAGGGTCCCAGTAGTCCTTGCAGGATTGCTCTAGCAAAGCCTGCCCTGGCCCTGGAGACTTGGTCTAGTTTGTAGTGCTTGGTGAAGGTGTGGACTGCAGACCAGGTAGCTGCTTCCAAAATTGAAGCTGTGTCCAGGCCTTTGAAAAAGGCCTTGGAGGTAGCTATGCCCCTGGTGTAGTGCGCTCTTACACCATGAGGTAAGACCATACCATGGTGTGAACAAAAAAGGACAGATTTCCTAATCCAACAGGAAACGGTTTGTTTGGAAACTGCCTTGCCCAGAGCCCTGGGTTGAAAGGAGATAAGAGCTGGTCCGACTTCCTTAAGTACTTAGTCTTGTCTAAGTAGAATCTCAATTGTCTGTGTACATCCAGGGAATGAAGGACTCTCACTGCATTGTTGGTTGGAGTTGGGAAGAAGGTGGGTAAGTGGATGGACTGGGTTAGAGATCATTCATTTACTACTTTGGGCATAAAGGAAGGGTTTGTGTGTAAGGTAACTGTCATTATGGAAGGTGGTGTAAGGAGGGCAGGCCATGACGGCCTGTAATTCTGACACTCTTCTAGCGGAAGAAATGGCCACTAAAAGAATGCTTTTACAAGTGCACATTTGTAAGGAGGCTAAACTAGCAGGCTCAAATGGGGTAAGGTGAGTTTTTCAAACACAAAGTTGAGGTCCCAGGGAGGAGGGATGGGTTTTCTTGATGGTCTAATATGAAGGATCCCTCTCAGGAAAAGTTTAACGTCCGGCCTAGAAAGCAGGGGTGGCTGTAAGGGTAAGGCAGGCTGAAATTGCTGAAATGTGGACTTTCAAAGAGGAGTTAGTCCAGCCTTAATGAGATCACAAACACAGCTAAGGACTGGTCTGCCTGCATTGGGTTCCTGTCCTTAAGAAGGCACCATTTTGAGAATCGTTCCCATTTCGATAGGTATGTCTTTCTAGTAGCTGGTTTCCTGACCTCTCTCAGGATTGAGAGCACATCCTCAGAGTACAGCTGTCTGTAAGTGATAAAAAGTTGATCACCTAAAATGTTAGGCTGAGCATTTGCAACCGAGGGTGAAGAGATCCCCTTTTGCTGAGATAGTAGATCCACCTTGTGGGGTAACTTGTGGTGATTGTCCTTGGCTAAAGAGTGGAGAAGGGGGAAAGTAAAGTTGCGTCTGCTTACCATAAATGTAGATGTTCGAGTGTATTCACTGTTGCAGTCAATACATTTAGGTCATCTGCCTGCAGGTAGCCCTCAGCCGGCCTGAATACCAGAGTCTTGGATTCCTGCATCGGATACTGTCTCTTCTTCCATGACGTCAGGTCGTCAAGGGTATAAAACATGCAGCAGACACCATTACATCAGTTTTTCTTACCCCAGGTGTCAGGTGCCCCCATAATGGGAAGCAATTATATGTTATGTTACACCCTCCATTAAAAAGCAAATACACCAGAAAGCTTAAATGCACCAAACAAAAAGGAACGGTAGAGACAAGAGAAGTCAGGGGGCTGGAGAGAGGGTAACCAGGACTGCAACAGTGAATACACTCCAACATCTACATTTATGGTAAGTGTACACAACTGAACTATGTTCTTCGTGTTTCACTGTTGCAGTCATTACATTTGGGTTGATTCCCAAAGCTAAGGAAGGGAGGAGGAAGCCAGAGAGCATTAGGACCAGCTAATAAGCCCTGCAAGACTGCAGTGGCAAAACTAGCTGTGGGTTTAGAAAAAATAGGCATGTGGTAATGCTTGGTGAAGGTATGTACAGAGCTCCAGGTAGCAGCTTCTAAAATGTCCCTGGTTGGGACCACTCTGAGGAAGGCTGTAGAGGTAGATGCAGCCCTGGTGGAATGTGATCTTATCCCCTTGTGGGGTAGGGTTTATTATAGTGCTTATAGCAGAAATCAATGCAATTTGCTATCCAATTAGAAATGATTTGCTATGAAATGGCCTTCCCCTCTGCAACAAAGCCAACTAGCAGCTGTTCAGATTTTCTGAGAGGCTTAGTCCTGTCCAAATAAAATCCAAGTTGTCTGTGCAGGTCCAAAGAGTGCAGTATTCGTTCACCTTAGTTTTGTGGATTCGGGAAAAAGGTAAGCAAATGAATGGACTGATTTAGGGCCACACTAGACACCACCTTGAGCATAAAGGAAGGACTGGTCCTGAGGGAAACCCCGTCTGCATGGAAGATAATGAAGGGCTCCACTGCCATGACGGCCAGTAATTCAGACACTCTTCTTGCTGAAGTGATGGCTAGCAGGAAGGCTGTTTTCCAAGAAAGGAATTTCAACTCTGCAGTTGCACCTGGTTCAAATGGAGGGCGAGTGAGCTTTTTCAATACAAAATTAAGGTCCCAGGCTGGAGTAGAGGCTCACCCGGGGGGGGGGGGGGGGTCTTAAATTTTTTGCCCTTCTGAGGAATTGCTTTAGTAGGGGGTAAGAGAAGACGGGTGGTTCAGTATTACAATGTGCTGAAATGGCAGAGGCATGAATTTTAATTGATAAGGATAGGCCCTTGTGGAGCACTTCTGTTAAGTACTTAAGAATAAGAGGTAAGCTGGGCATTGTTGTACCCATCCCCCGAGTCTGGCTCCAGGAACAGTATCTTTTCCACTTTTCAGCATAAGATTTTCCAGTACTAGGCCTTCTTGCTTTCAGAATGACATCTAGCACCTGCTTACTGAGAGATGCTATTTGGGGAGCTCAAGGAATTAGCCAGGCTGCAAGGTTCAGGGTTTGAAGCTGAGGGTGCAGTATCTGGCCCTCCTGCTGGAAAGGTATCTGAGGTAGGTGCCATGGTTCCAGCAATATCATACTGCGCAACAGGGGATACCAATGCTGGCATGGCCAGTCTGGTGCAATCAGTACTGTCCTTGGCTTGCCCTGTTTGATCATTAGCAGAACCTTCGAGAGGAGAGGCAGAAGGGGAAAGGCATAAACCGAGAGGCTTTGCCAGATAAAGGACACGGCTTCCATTTTTCAAGCTTGACTGTGGGGAGTCCTTGTGCAGAATTTGTCCAATTGGTAGTTTTGAGGGGAGGCAAACACGTCTATCTCTGGAGTCCCCCATTTGTTCGTCAAGAGGCTTAATATTTTTGGTTCCAGTTTCCATTCGTGTGGGTCCATGAGATTTCTGCTCAGATTGTCTGCCAGTGAATTTAGCTTGCCTGGCATGAATTGAGCTTGTAAATGCACTTGGTAGCTCAAGGGTGTGTTCCACAGAGCCATGGCTAGTCTGCAGAGAGGGTACGTGTGGGTTCCCCCCTGCTTATGTACCACAACTGTGGTGTTGTCTGTCTTTACCAATAATTGTCCTGGAAGGATGTGATCTTTGAAGGTTATCAGGGAATTCTACACAGCTGCCATTTCTTTTTGGTTGATATGCAGGTGCATCTGACTCGGGTTTCATTTGCCCTGAATGCCAAGTGAGCCCCCCCATGCATAGTCTGATGAGTCTGTAAGCAGGGTTTGGGCGGCACGGAGTAGATTGAATGGGAGCCCCTTGTTGAAGTGGAAGGCTTCTGCCCACCAAAGGAACTCTGTCTTTATACAAGGAATGATAGAAATCATTGATTCCAGGTACTGAGAATGTTGACACCATAGGCATTTTAGATACCATTGTAGTTTCCTCATATGCAGTCCTGCATATGGAATTACTAGAATGCAAGAGGCCATGAACCCCAGGGCTTGCAGGATTTTCCTTGCAGATAGCTGGGTCTTTGTGGCCAGTAGTTTGAAGTAGGCTGTCAATTAAACTTGTTTCTCTGGCATGAGGTAAGCCATCTGGGAAGTTGTGTTCAAGCTTGCTCCCAGGAATACAATTTGTTGGCAGGGTACTAGATGAGATTTCTTTTCGTTTATGGTGTACCCCAGCAAGGTTAGAAGTTTGTTTACAAAAGCCAGATGTTTTAATAGCATGCCCTGGCTTTCTGCCTGAATCAAACAATCGTCCAGGTATGGGTATATATGAATATTTCTCTGCCTGTAAAATGCAATGGTTGTAGCTTGACACTTTGTGAATACCCTGGGCACAGTAGATAAGCCAAAGGGAAGTGCAGAGAACTGATGGTGCATGGAGCCTGCTCTGAAGTGTAGGTATTTCCTGCAAGATTCCCTTATTGGAATGTGCAGGTAAGCTTCCTTTAAATCTAAGGTTGCCAACCAGGCATCTTTGCCTAGCATAGGAAGCAGCTGTTGAAGTGTTAGCATTTTGAATTTTGGGATTAGCAGAAAGATGTTTAGAATAGAGAGGTCCAGGATAGGACGCCAGTAGCTGTCTTTTCTGGGTACCAGGAAAAGTCTTGAGTAAAAACCTTGTCCCCTTTCTTCTGCTGGGACAGGTTGAATAGCCCTGATATGTAGAAGAGAGTGAACCTGCTGTTGAGCCTCTGCCCACTGATTTGGGGGTAGGTCTGGCCAACCGTTTGGGGTTGGTAAGGTGTGGAATCTGTATCCTTGAAAACCTATATTTAAAACAATTTGTCCTGGGTAATGAGTTCCCAGTTTTTTGCATGCAAGGCGATCTTTCCCCCTAAGGGAGCAGGCAGATGAGCAGGGCTTGGAAGGATTAAGGTTAAGTCATTGTGACATTTTTCCATGGGGGGAGTCCTACTATTACCAGCTTTGGAAGTGGGAGCCCCCCAATGCTTAGGCCTGTGTGTACCTTGAGACTCTAGCCTAGGTGGTCTGCTGTTCCTGGTTTTGGACTGAAAAGGCCTGGAAGAGACTGGAAAGACCAATTCTTAAAAGGCCAATGCCTACTAAATCTGGGAGGCTGTACTTGCAGGAAATTTTTAACAGTTTGCATAAACTTAGCTTTTTCCTCCATCTTTTTAAACACGACTTCTGCTTTGTTGCCAAACAAGTGGTCTTAGTTTAAGGGAGCATCCAGTAATTTAGCTTTAACATGATCTGGCAAGTTTTGCTCCTTAAGCCAGGCATGCCTTCTAAGTAGAGACCCAGTGACAGCAGCCCTGCACGATGCTTCTCCAGAGTCAAAACCACATTGCAAAGTATGTTTACTAACGTGTTCAGCAGAATGCATTCAATCTTGTAATTCTTTATGCTCAACAGAGTCAGGAAACATCAGCATTTTCTGTTTAAGTAGTCCCATAATATGCTGTTGACACTTTAACATATGAAACTCTTAGTTAAAGGCCCTAATGGCCAAAGTAGCAGAAGTGTATACCTTCTTACCCCATCTGTCCAAGGCCCTGGAATCTCTATCAGAGGGGGTAGGGTTTTGGGCAGTAGTAGCCTTAATGCCTTTTGGTCCTTGGGAAATGGTCTCTGGATCCGCAGTAGGATTCTTGAAAAGGAACTTGTGAGAGTCAGGTTTTCTGGGAGCTCGAGGTAAAGTGTCTGGGTCCAGGCTAGATTCCAAGAAGGCATCATCTAGAATGTCCAAAACAGGAGGGATAGCTAAAGGCCTGTGTTGAGGGAGGAGTAAGAATTCCCTAAGCCTCTTTTTGGAGTCAGTGTAATCCTGGCTTTCTCAGTGGGAATGCCCAAGAGAGTGCAAGGTTTCACCAAAAGAAAAATCTTCCTGAGGGGAAGCAGAGGGAATGGAATCCTCTGCATCAGAATCCTTATAGTAGATAAGGGCAAATCCTGGTAATCAGAAAAAAACAGACATTTCAGAATCCTGATCAGAAGAATCAGAAGGAAAATCAGTTCTAGGTCTCTTAGAAGGGGAAGGTTGACTTCCCCTATTAAAGTATTAAGGTCTTCAGCCATTCTTATTTATTTTTTAGGCATATGGGCCTGACCATGCGGTTTGAACATCGGTTTTCTAGGCATGGGTCGAGTTTTAGGCCTTGAAGAAGATGGCGTTGGTTTGAAATGCAGGTCTGTAGTCCTGAATACACCCTCAGAATCCGGTGGCAGCACAGTGGCTCCGGACCCATCCAAGGTAGAGACATCTGCAGGTTCAAGCATCTTGTGGCATGCCAGACTCAGAATGGGTCTCAGCAGAGGCCTGCGAAACTGAAGTAGCGGGTATCAGGGGGTGCGGAAACGCCTCACTGAGTACCAGCGAATTGGTGACTATCTTAATGGAAGCGTCGTCGGCAGTTTTGGACCTATGCGGTCTGTCTCTGGTCTTTATCTTTATGTTTTTTTCAGCATATTGGTAGTCAGATGGCATAACAAAGACATTTCGGGAAAGTTGAACAGAGCACCAAAATAATTTGCTGCAAAAATAGACTGACGACGAATAGTTTGGGGGTTGAATAAAGCACAAAACCGACAGCAAGGGATGTCATGGTCTGGGCCTAAGCAAGGAATGCAGTACGAATGAAAATCTTTATAAGGTATTTGCTTTCCACAGGTAAGACAATTGTTAACTTTTAATGACATCGGTTTAAGAGCAAGAAAAAGGATCCCTTAGCTTTTTTGAAGACTACGGTTCTGAAACTCGAAAACAAAAATTTCAGAAGTCGGCCGACCAGCACTTGGTAACTGCTTCTGCTTCAGGCACCGCACGGCAAGAAGGACTGATGTAATGGTGTCAGCTGCATGTTTTATACCCCTGACGACCTGATGTCATGGAAGAAAAGACAGCATCCGACGCAAGAATCCAAGACTCTGGTATTCAGGCCGGCTGAGGGCTACCTGCAGGCAGATAAACCAAATGTAATGACTGCAACAGTGAAACACGAAGATCATCAGGTATCTGGGAACATATGTTTTGGGAGTGTAATGAGATGGCAGACTTTAAAAATTCCCTACAGAGTACTCTTCAGAAATATTGTGCAAGCAAATGGCTGTACATAAAGAAAATGGTTTTGAGCTGGGATACAGGATCTGAATTAGACACAGTAAGGTCTTATTACATTTAATTTTGTTGGCTGCCAACTACACCAGTTGTGTCTGAGGTATTGAAAATTATAAATCAGATAAAAGAACTGGAAGAGGGATCTTTACAAAAGGGAAGGAACAAACTACACAGAAGTAGATGGAAATTGTGGGAACAATACATGCATAATAATGTTCTGGAAGAGGAGGATGAGCAAGGTTTAAGGGAAGGCCGTAATTCAGCAATATTATTTGTAATGTTGGACTGATAGTAGCAAAAAATATATGTGATGTATATTGTATTTAATTGGAAAAATGGTTGGTTTTCTTTTATGATTACGCATGTCTGTCAATGTCTTAAGTCCTAATTTAATAACCGTGTTTAAAAAAAAAAGCACAGCACTAACAATAAAAGTTTTTTAATGGTGAAGTGCCTTCATCTTTCACAAAAATACAGACTTCTTCAAAACCAAATGTTGGATGTTCTGATAGAAAGCAGTTATATAACATGATCAGCTTGATCATGTGACTAAAACAAACCAGATACATGGACAAAAAATACATACAGTAAAGGTAAATTAGATAAAAAATTATGAAAAATGCATTAAAACAAGGGAATGCTAAATAACATTCATATAAAAAAAATTCATTAAATTGTTAAATTAGGATGAAAATATCTCTGTTGAATACTGTACTCAAAAATCACAATCTGGCAGCCTTTCTTTTTCAAACACACAAGAGAGATTCTCATTGAAACCTGGAAGGCGACATGCATCTTGCTTCAGTTGCCATAAAAATTCCTTAACTTCTAAAGTCTCCCCCCCAGAGACCCTCTCTTGGATTTGGAGTTACTCTTTCCAAAGAAATAAAGTTAAACATTTTGAAACCTGTGCAATCAGTAGAATGTTTATACAAGTCTTTCTTAATGTATTTTCTGTTAATAAAATATGGCTCAAGTATATGTTCTTGTAATGCTCTCCCTGTTTTCCTACGTAAAAGGCTGGAGTGGCATAAAACTGCATATACCATTCCCTTTGACATACAACTATTACATCCATTAAGTTTGACAGTAACTCATCCTAATTTAAAGCTGTCACCCTGTATAACACAGCAGCAGATGTCGAAACCATTGCATCTGAATGTCCCCTTTTTCTTTTTCACAGGTAATGATCTATCCAACAAGTTCTTAACTTTTGCCCATCTCCTGAAACTAACTCTTACTGTAGGGGGAAATTGCTCAAACTGTCTACTTTTAATATTTTCCAGTTCTTCCTTATAATGTGTAATATTACTGTTAATAGAAAATATGTAATTGATTTGACACCTTTGTGGGACCAACAGCAAAAAAAAAAAAAAAAATCCTGTGAAAGACCAAACATTCCTGAAGGACAAGGACCTGCAGCTCAGAGACCCTGAGAGCAAGGCTGATGCCACTGAAAGTCTCCCAAGTGATAAATTACAGAGCCCCAAATCAGCATGCTTAAAAGTGGGACAGGCAAATCTTTCTGTTGAAGTTTGTATCCCAAGGAGGATAACGATTCTTCAAAGAATGGTGGCAATGAGAACCCCGTTCAACTCCAAAATATGGCAGGAGTAAGGGGTCTGTTATCCTTTACTGCATCCAAACCGTAGGTGTAAACCCCTTCATGCCCTTGCAAGCTACAGATCCCCTAACATGAGTTTGGGAAACCATACCTCCTACCTTAACCTACTGGAATCTCAACATTCAGCCTAACACCATACTTAGAGGTGACTTCAACTATCCCTCCATAAACTGGAGACTCATACGATCCATAATTCACTTACTCATAGCTTTTTGGACTTAGTCAATACAAACACCCTGCAGCAAATACGGAGCTTCCCAACTAAGGGTACAAATATCCTTGACCTAGGACTCACGAACATGAAGGGGATGCTGCTCTACCCTGTGCATTAACTCCTCCTTGGTAAGGCCTGACCATTAAATAATCTCCTTTAGTATTAAAACTAACCTAGAAACCCCATGAATCTCCAAACTTGTTAAGAACTTTGCTAAGGCCAATTATCTCAAACTGGCAGCTTATTAATCTTCCAAACCCGGATGACACTGAGGCCCACTATGAGCTGCACACAAATGCACTGTGCAACTACATTCATAGCTGCAAAGAGGATGCAGTACCCAAGTCAAACTTACTATTGGCAAACAAACCTATGATTACTGTCACTGCATTAACATTGCCATGGCCTCCTAGAATGGGCCTGTAGATGCCTTTTTATGTTACTGCCAAACGCTTCATTCCGGACCTTTTCCATCAATGAATGGGGATAATCTCTGTCCATAAATATTCACTTCAAGTTAGAAATTTCCTGTAGCAATACATTTTCATCCAAAATCATTCACATCATCCAAACATACTGCCCCCTTAACTATACTCCTTTTTGTTTTAAAGGGTGGCAAATGTTAAAGAATAAAACTGTGTTGGAGTAAGATGGTTTGCAAAAATGTTTGGAATAAAACTGAACATTACTTTTCATTAATTTAACATCCAAAAACTCTAAGCAGTCTCCATTAGTACTGTACATAAACCTTAAAAAGGATGTTGGTACTATTAAGAAAATCTGTAAATAACTTTTAAGTCATTACAGTCCCAGACCAAAATAGACAGGTGTCAACTAGGTAACATCTATAAAATTTCCAAAATTTACAGTACTATAATTTAGAATACTATGAGAGAAAAACAAACATGTTTTCCAAAAACAATGTGTTTGCGTAAACTGGAGCAAAAGCTGCCACCATAACAACACTTGTGTGCTGTAGATAATACTTTCCTTCAAAGGAAATTAAATTGTAAAGCACTGTTTCCAGGAATGAAATTAGTCTAAAATTCACTGGAAAATCTGGCTGGAAACCACTTCACTGAACCATTCTAAACCTGTAGTATGGGAAATGCCTGAAAACAAATCAATTGTACCTATAACAAATTTAAGATCTGGTGTCAATATGTCATCCTTTAAAAATTACCAAGAATTTTTCAACAAATAAGGTAATGTATGCATAAAAGCTTTCAGTTTGAAATCTATAAAGATGGCTAGTGGCTGCGTCTTTGATCCACTGGCATCCACTGTAAGACATTCAGTCAGATCATAAACAGATCTGTGTATCTTAGGTATACCAAAAACACCTGGAATGACCTTAACACTCAAAATTTAAAAAAAAATCTTTCAGAATGACATTACTTAAATAAAAATCCACTAACATCAAGTCTAAATTTCTAAATGCAATGCATTCATTGAGTGATACCTGAAAAGTTGTTTCATAGTTCATCAAAATACAGTACCATCTTATTCACATAGTCATCTCAGTTCATAATGCTCCAAAAGAACCCACAGGTGTTAAGCCATTTTCACTGGATTCTTGGTTTAAAACGGACATCACACTGTCTCAGGAATACTACAACGGTCATTGTCATTTCCAGTATACCTGGAATTGTTGTAAAAACATTGTAATTTACTGTTACGGAATATATATTTCAAGGAATATTTTCATCAAAATCTGTTCCCCAAAGGTCTTCAGCCTTGGAAATATCCAAATGGACTGGAAAAGGGTCTCAATTTAACTAAGAACTGCTTGAAATGTTTAACAGGCATGAATGTGAATTGATGACTGCTTTAAGGCAAATGAAACAATGATTGCAAAAATAAGCTGAGGATATTCAGGAAATTGTCAAAAACAGAGAAATTACTTGTTTTACAAATTATGAACATAAATACAAGGCAACACTTGTAAAAGTAGAGAAATCTTGCGAATTAAACAGGAATCGAAGAAGGCAAGCTTTCTAGAGACCAAGCTGACTACTCCACAGGCACTGCATACCCTGACTCCCCTGCCATTTCTCGTACAATAAAAAAAAAATAATCATCCAAAATCCGTCAACATACAGTCAGATCTTAACCAGTCTTGACATCTGATGCAATAACACATGGCAATTCATCTAATGTTTTAGAAATGACTGTACATTCTCCAGTACTAACATGACTGTACATTCTCCTGTGCTACGGCAGTCAGAGAGATTAGCCAGCTGGATATATCTGGAGGTAACAGAGCTCCAGGAATTTACAAACATAGGGAAAAGTGACAGCACCAAGGCAGATGAATTATTCAATGAGAGGCAAGGGAAAAGGGCAGAATCCCCGATATTACAAGAGGCAAAAAAGCATGGACAATATGGAACTGTCTGACAATGATCATACTGACAATGATTTTCATACATTTAATGATTTTCATACATTTAACAACAGCAATCTAGTCATCACTAGTGAGTACTTCTGTTTGTTTTAACAAGGTTTCAATTTTGTCCCTGCCCAATCTGCTTATCCCATACTTTATTAAATTTAAAAAAGTTAACTCATAGTGTTTAAGAATACGAACGGGTTTAAAAAGAAGTACCTATAACCCTTTAATGCATCCTATGGTAGCCATGTATGAAAAAGTCTGTGAATACAAGCTGAGAAAAAACACTTCAGGTTTAAATTAATTACACAATGAAAGGGAATTGCTGTACATAATGTCCAGGGACAAGCGGTATCGGTTCATGAAACCTGACATGGAGAGAGGGTTAGTCATTATGAACTATGATGACTATGTAAATAATATGTACTATATTTTGTTTAACAATGAAACTTATTTTCAGGTATTTGTCAATGAACTGAATATTGCATAAAAATACAGAATTAATGTGAAGCGAATTTCTATTTACGTTATGTCACACACAAAGATTTGTTTAACTTTTTAACTGTTAAAAAGCCAAGTATTTTTGGTATACCTAAGGTCCACAAATCTGTTTATGACCCCGACTATGCACCCTACAGTGAACACCAAAGGATCAATGACACAGCCACTAGCTAACTTTAAGCATTTTAAACTGAAATCTTTTCTGATTACATTGCCTTACTTGTTGAAAGATTCTTGGCAATTTTTAAAGGATGTTAAGGAAGACTTATTGACACTGGATCTTAAATTTACTACTACTGATGTAATAGATTTTTCAGTCATTCTCCATACCATGGGTTTAGAATGGCTCAGTGAAGTGATTTTACAGATAGTGTGAACTTTTGATTATTTAATTCATGGAATCAATGTTACTTATGAGAAAATAAGTTTGTGTTTCCTTCAATATACTCCAAATTTTGGAATTGTCAAACGTGTTACCCAGATGACGTGTTTGTTTTGGTTTGGGACTGAAAGTGACTTAAAATAATTTAGAGATTTTCTTCATAGTATTTGCATCCTTTTCAAGGTTCACTTACAATATTAATGCAGACTACTTAGTTTTTGGAATGTTAACTAAAAGTAATGACACATTTTCTTCCGCAATCTTCTGCTGACCCACTTAGTCCAATACATTTTTACTATTTAAAAGCTGCCACCCTTTACAATAAAAAAAAAGAGGACAGTACAGTTAAAGACCAGTTTGTTAGGATGATGCACATTACTTCAGATGAAAATGTATTACTTCAGCAAATTTCTAATTTGAAGCAAATATTTATGAACAGAGCTTACCCAAAATCATTCACATAAAAGATGTGGGATGAAGTGCTTGGCAAATACAAAAAAGGACTCAACAAGCCCATTCTAGGAGACAACAGCATTAATACAATGACAACAGTAATACCAATGGACACTGTGGCAAAATCACAACCACATTTTCTACTAATAGCTGACTACACATACAAGTAAGAACTGGCAAATAAACAGTTTGAGCAAATTATTTCCCCCTTACAGTAAGAGTTAGTTTCAAGAAGGGGCAAATATTAAGTACAGTTGTGTACACTTACCATAAATGTAGATGTTAGAGTGTCTTCACTGTTGCAGTCATCACTGTAGGGTTCTTCCTGCCAGCAGGCAGCCCTTGGTCGGCCAGAATCCCAAAGTCTGGGTCCGGCGTCGGCTGTTCAGTCATGCTCCCTGACGTCAGAGCGCCGGGAGTACAAAGCTGCCCGACGACGCCACGTTTTCCAGTTTTTCTTGCCCCAGATGTCAGGTGCCCAAAAATGAAGGCTAATAGTAAAACAAAAATGTAACATACAACGAACCCCATACCCTGTAGCAAATACACCTCAGAAGAAGGGTGAAGTAGGAAACCACACTAATGAAAGTATAAGAGGGAACAGGAGGGTGGGTAACTCAGACTGCAACAGTGAAGACACTAACATCTACATTTATGGTACGTGTACACAACTGTACTATGTTCATCGTGTTTCACTGTTGCAGTCATCACTGTAGGGTTGAATCCCAAAGCTGAGGTAGAGGGTGATGGTTATAGAGTAGAAGGGGCGGCTAGAAGGCCCTGCAAGACTGCAGAAGCAAAGCCTGCCCTACACTTAGAATAAAGAGGGAGATTATAGTGCTAAGAGAAAGTATGCACTGAACTCAAAAGTTGCAGCTTCCAAAATATCTTTGGTAGGTATTCCCCTGAGAAAGGCAGCTGAAGTAGCAGCAGCTCTGGTAGAGCGAGTCCTAAATTTTCCTGGGATTTGCTTTCCATGATGAGAGTAACAAAATCTGATTCCATGAGCAATCCATTTAGAAATTGTCTGTTTTGAAATAGCTTTGCTTTGGGAATTTGTTGCATAAGAAACAAACAGTTGCTCTGTTTTCCTGACATCCTTGGTTCTGTCCAGGTAAAAATGAAGTTGCCTGTGTACATCCAAGGAATGCAAGATCCTTTCCCCCTTACTTTGTGGATTAGTGAAAAAAGTTGGCAGGTGAATAGTTTGATTTAAAGCCACTTTGGAAACCACTTTAGGCATGAAAGTAGGATTAGTCCTTAAAGACACCCTGTCTTGGTGAAAAATAATATAAGGTTCCACAGCCATGAGTGCTTGTAACTCCGAGACTCTCCTGGCTGAGGTCAAAGCCAGTAGGATAGCTGTCTTCCATGATAAATACTTAATATCAGATGTGGCAGCAGGCTCAAAAGGAGGCAGAGTGAGTTTTTCCAGAACATAGTTGAGGTCCCAGGCAGGTATGGGTGGTGTCCTAGGGGGCCTTAAACTCTTTGCTCCTCTGAGATATTGTTTCAGAAGTGGATGCGAAAAGATTGGAGGATCTGTACTGTAATGTGCAGAGATAGCCGAGGCATGTATTTTTATGGAGGAGAAGGATAAACCCTTGTGTAGCATGTCTGTCAGGTAATTTAAAATCAGTGGGATATTAGGAATGAGAGGATCCAAATCCTGAGCATGCATCCAGGTGCAAAATCTCTTCCATTTACCTGCATAAGATTTTCTAGTGCTAGGCCATCTGGCTTCTAAGATGACATCCATGACCTGTTTGGGAAGAGTAGGATTAATCATAGATCCTGAATACGCCAGGCTGAGAGTTTTGATATGAGAGTGCAGAACCTGGCCCTGGTGTTGAGACAAAAGATTTGGAATCTGAGGTAGAATCCAAGGAGGCTCCTGGGATAGATTCATCAGTGTTGAGTACCAAAACTGATGAGGCCAGTTTGGGGCCAGTAAAATCATCTTGGGTTTGTCCTGCTTGATCTTTAATAACACCTGTGGAAGAAGAGGTAGTGGAGGAAAAGCATACCCAGAGAGGTTTCTCCAACTGAATGAGAGAGTATCCACTTTCCATGCTAGTTTGTGAAATGTCCTTGTGCAAAAAAATCTGTAACTGGTGGATGAGGGGGGATGCAAATAAATCTATGTCCGGGCAGCCCCAGGCCTCTATAATCATCTTGAATATTTGGGTGTCTAGCATCCACTTGTGTGGGTCTGACAGGTTCCTGCTCAGGCTGTCTGCCAGAATATTTTGTTTCCCTGGCAGGAACTGAGCTTGTAGATCCACTTTGCAAGCTAGAGCTGTGTTCCAATAGAGTCATGGCTAGTCTGCAAAGGGGGTAGGAGTGTGAACCCCCTTGCTTATGTACTACATAATTATGGTGTTGTCTGTCCGTATCAGTAGTTGTCCTGGCTGTAGAAAATCCCTGAAAGCCAAGAGAGCATTCTGTACAGCTAACATCTCCTTTAAATTGATATGTAGGTGCTTCTGATCCTCTGTCCAAAATCCTTGCAGGCCTTTCCCCTGCAAGTGGGCTCCCCATGTGTAATCCGAGGCGTCCGTGGTTAACACTTGGTTGGCTGGAGGCAGACTGAAGGCTTTCCCTTTGTTGTGAAGACATGCCATGGTCCACCAATGGAATTCTTTTTGTAGGTAAGGCAAGACAGCAATCTGTGTGTCTAGACTGTGGCAATGCTGGGACTATACACTTTTTAGATACCATTGTATTTTTCTCATATGTAGTCTTGTATTTGGTATGAGAAGGATGCAGGAGGCCATGCAACCCAAAGCCTGCAGGAATTTCCTTGCAGTTAGCTGAGACATTAACGCCAAGGTTTTGAAAGTTGAAGCCAGCTGTAGTTGTTTTTTGGATGTCAGGAATGCCATCTGGGTTGTTGTGTTTAGAAGAGCACCCAGAAAAGTTATCTGTTGTGTGGGTGTCAAATTTGACTATGTTCACAGTGAATCCCAGGTACTTGAGTAGATTTTGAACAAATTCCAGGTGCTGGAGTAAGACCTCCTTGCTGTCTGCTTGAATAAGGCAGTCATCCAGATAAGGGTAAATTTGAATTTCCTTGAGTCTGCAATAAGCTACTACTGGTACCAGGCACTTGGTGAAGACCCTGGGTGCAGTAGACAAGCCAAAGGGCAGCGCAGAGAATTGGTATTGTTTTGAGCCGGCCTTGAAACTGAGGTATTTTCTACACTCCTGTCTGACAGGGATGTGTAGGTAAGCCTCCTTTAAATCCAATGTCACCATCCATGCATTTTTTGCTCAACATTGGGTAGGAGCTGCTGCAGAGTAAGCATCTTGAACTTTGGTATCTCCAGGAAAGTATTTAAGACTGACAGATCCAGGATGGGTCTCCATGAATTTTGTTTTCTGGGAACTAGAAAGAGTCTTGTGTAAAAGCCTTGTCGCATCTCTAATTGTGGAACCAGTTCTATGGCCCTCATAGCCATGAGGGATCCCACCTGGTTTAATGCCTCTACCCATTGGTGTTTTGGCAGGTCTGGCCATCCGCTTGGTCTTGGCAAGGTATGAAAGTGGAATTTGTAACCTCTAGAAACTACATCCAGAACCCACTTGTCTTGGGTTATGTAAGTCCAATTTTGTTGAAAAAGAGAGAGTTTTCCTCCTACAGGGGCTTCCAGCAGAGAAGTTCCTGGAGCCATGCAGGGGAAGTCATTGAGCCTGTTTTCTATAAGATTGAGGCCTGCCCTCTCCACTGTCTAGGTCTGCAAGAGGTCTGTGCTTGAGCCCTCCCTCTGGAGCGCATATATCTACACCTCTGAGGCCTGTCCAAGCTGGGAAAGGACCCATTTTTAGTTGGCCAATTTCTGCTAAATCTTGGGGGCTGAACTTGTAAGAAATCCTTAACCATTTGCATGGATTTTGCCTTATCCTCCATTTTCTTTATCACCTGTTCAGCCTTAGACTCAAACAAAACATTATGCTGAACAGGAGCATCCAGTAACTTTGCTTTCACTTGATCAGGTAAGTTTTGTTCCTTTAACCAAGCATGCCTTCTAATGACTGTGCCAGTGGCAACCGCCCTGCATGAAGCCTCCAAGACATCAAAACCACAGTGTAAGCCATGCTTCCACACTAACTCAGTAGCATGCATCAAATCGTGTAATTCCTTATTATCTGCACATGCAGAAATGGTACCTAGCTTTTGTTTCATAACAGACAGCAGGAATTGCTGATATTTTATCATATGAAGTTGACAATTTAAAGCCCTAATAGATAAAGTAGCAGAAGTGTACACTTTTTTGCCCCATCTCTCCAAAGCTCTAGAATCCTTATCTGTCGGAATAGGGTTTTTAGCAGAGGCGGCCTTAACACCCTTAGGACCCTGAGAAATGGTTTCTGGATCAGCAGCAGGATTTTTGAAAAGGAACTGGTGGGAGTCAGGGACCCTGTAATATCTGTCGGGCTTAGCAGGGGCTGGAGGAAAGGAGTCAGGAGTTAAATTAGCCTCAGAAAAGGCATCATCCACAATATCCAAAATAGGAGGAATAGCCAGGGGTCTATGTTGGGGAAGAAGGAAATCCCTAAGCTTTCTCTTAGATTCAGAGTACTCCTGTCCTTCCCAGAGAAAATGTTCCCTCATGTCATGTAAAGTTTCCCTAAAAGAAAAATCCTCAGGGGGAGAAGCTGATGGAATGGATTCCTCAGCATCAAAATCCTCATAAGAAGGGAAAGTATATTCCTGTTCAGAGAAAGACACTGAAGAAATAGATGCCTGATCAGAGGATTCATAATCCAATTCTTGCCTTGGCTTTTTGTCTGGAGGGAAATGTGAACCCCTAATCGGTTAGCAAGTCCTCCGCCATTTTAAGCAGCTGTTTCTGAGATTTGGGTCCTGGATCAGAAGAGGCCTGGGCTGTTGTCTTTGATTTAGAAGGAGTCTTCGCCTTTGCCTTTATCAGAAGCTGTGTAGGCCTGAAAACCCCCTCGGACGCCAGTACCTGCACAGCGGCTCTGGACCCATCCAAGGGAGCACTGTCCGAAGGTCCTGCAGCTGGAGTACTCAAAGGCCTAGTTGGCTCCTCGTGGGAGTCCGTTTCGGCAATCGGTTCTGAAATGGCCAACAGGGGCTGTGAAAGCACCTCACTGACGACAGCCGAACCTGTAGCTGGTTCTGCTTGTAAACCGTCGTCTGATTTGGACCTCGGAGGCCTGTCCTTATCCTTGCATCGTTTGTGAACTCCGGTAGTCGGAAGCGTGTCCGACGACATTTTATAATTAAATCGCCTGCCAACGTAGTGAAAAGCAAAATCGTACCTCCGCTTAATAGTACGTTGGTTAAATCTAGCACAAAACCAACAACTAGCTACGTCGTGGTCAGGGCCTAAGCAAGGAATACAGTAAGAGTGGAAATCCTTATGAGGCATTTGCTTCCCACAAGAAATACAATTAACTTTTTCTGACATCGGACTGGAGCAAGAAAAAAGTTTCCCCAACGGGGTACTTAGCTTTGAGAAGAAGTCAGTCAGTCTTCGGACTGAAGTACGAAAAAATATCAGGAGTCAGCCGACTGGCACTTGCGAACTGCTTCCACCGCACGGCAAGAAAGACTGGAGAACATGGCGTCGGCTGGCAGCTTTGTACTCCCGGCGCTCTGACGTCAGGGAGCATGACTGAACAGCGGACGCCGGGCCCAGACTTTGGGATTCTGGCCGACCAAGGGCTGCCTGCCGGCAGGAAGAACCCTACAGTGATGACTGCAACAGTGAAACACGAACATCTTGCTGGACAGTATTTCACATGAAAAAGGAAATGAAGGGGACATCTGCAGTTTTATCTTAGAGTGACAGCTTTAAGTTAGTACAAACTACAGTTAAACTTAATGGACATAACACTTCAAAGGGAGTGGTATATGCTGCTTTATACTACTCGTCTGGCCTTTTACATAGGAAAAACAGAACACATTACAGGAACTTGAACCCATATATTATATTAAAAGAAAATGCATTAAGAATGCCTAGTAAAAACATTCTAACTGTACACAGATTTCAAAAAGTTTTAATTTTATTATTTTGGCAAGTGTAACTCTGAATCCAAGAGTGGTCTTGGAGTGCGGATGAGATAAAAGCTGCTGAATAACTTTTAAGACAGCTGAAACTAGATGCCCGTCACCCTCTGGCTATCAATGAGAATGTGTCACCTGTTTGAGTTTTTTAACTTTTGAAAATGAAGACTGAATGACTAATCTTTTCACACAATTTTAATCATTTCATACTTTCATTCTAATTTAACAACTAAATTTTATATACAAATGCTGTTTTAGGGTTTTCTGATTTTAATGCTTTTATTCTTTATTTTTATCCAATATATTTTTACTCAAGGTATTCTTGTCCTTGTACCTTTAAATGTTCTATGTAGTTTGTTCAGTAGTTGCATGATCAAGTTGGTCACGTTATACAACAATTTCCTAATAGAACATTTGGTTCTGAGGAAGTCTGTGCTTTTTGTGAAAGATGAAAGCACTTAACCATTAAAAAAAACTTTCATTGTTACTGCTGTGGTTGCTTTCATAATGGTGTGCTATAATTCATTCTGAATTTGGTAATTGTATGGTTTTCAACACACCTGAAGTGATATTTAGTAGACTACAATATGGACTGTGTTGAAACAGGAGTATCTGGCTTGGATTACAGACTATTTGCTTAGAGAAGAATGCACATGGAGTGTTGGCGACTTTCGTTCTAGAGATAATTTGAGTGCTGGGGCTAGCAAGTAGTGCCTCAGGTTGTAGGAGGAGGTTTTTACATAAAGTATAGCTGCAAGGGGAATAAATGTCCGGAGTTGGATTAGTTTGGAGAGCTGGGACCCTAAAAGTAGGTAAGACCTTTGTTTTATGAGTTACCATTTGGCTTTTTCTAGAATGATGCAGTGATGCTCACAGAGAGGTGACTTTGTAATGAATCACCTGACTCTGATAGAGACTGCAGTGGTGGTGGTGTTTTTCTAGGAGGCAGATGCAAAAACAGATGGTCCATATTCTGGCTAAGAAAGAACTCCTCTGCTGATTTTTGTTTAGTATGTGGCAATGAGGCTAATCAAGCCATAATCACAGGTATCTGAAGGTGGAGGCCGTTTCTAAGGTGTAAGTGTACAAGCCAAGAACAATTAAGAGAGTCAGGTGCTTGCTGAAATTTCTGTTTAGTTCCAAAAAGCAAAGTTTTTGGTCCTGGAAGGTTTGAGAACTCATTTATGTTTTGAGCCACTGGTGGAGCTCATTTACATCTGACTGGTGCCGAGAATGAATGTTGGTGTAACAGTGACTACTTCAGTAAATGGTGTCAGAGTAGAGAATGACTGAGAGGGGTCTATATTAGAAAACTGAATGATCTGAAGTAGGAGATTCATTTGTCAGCAACCTGTGGGTATGGATCCGATATCTGATCCGAACCGGCATGGTTTATCCAGCTATGGATCCGAGCTCCTAGCTCCTCCCCTCACCCATAATGCCCTGCTCTCCCTACATGACCTCAGATCTAGTTTGCCGCGTTCATGGTGACGGCCTAGATTTCGAGCTCCATAAGCTAAGTGGTTTTTCAGTATTTTATAAGGGATTTTTCTGGTTTAAAATACCTTAACTGTGTGAAAGTGTTAGGTTCCCTTTCTATATATATTATTTTTGGGTTAAGTTAACTTAATTTTGTGTACCCTCCCCTCTCTGGCGCGTAGCTAGTGTGAGTGTGTGTTTTTCTTTGGGGCCTTCGGTGTGTGTGTTAGTTTTCTTTTTTTCTTAAAAAAAAAAAAAAGTTTAGTATGTCTGAGGCCCCAAAGGCAATCTTCTCAAAATGCTCCGAGTGTGGCCATAAGCTAGCCCCTGCTGATGGCCACACTCGGTGCGTTCGATGCCTTGGGGTTGAACACCTCACTTCTGGGTGTTCAATCTGTGCAGGGTTCAACCCCAGGGCATTGAAGGAGCGGAGGTCGAAGCTGGTCTTGGCGGGTCTCTTACCCCCAGACTCGGCTTCGGCCCCCGCTTCGTTGGTAGTGACTGCTTCAGCGGTTACTGCCTTGCCTGCTCCCCCTCCTCCTCCCGGGATTCAAACTCCCTCTACGGGTTCAGAGGAGAGGGAAGCCAGGAAGAAGGACCGGAGAGAGAAGCACCACAAGCGGCGGGCCGAGACCTCTGTCTCGGCCCCGCCGGCTAAGCGGGCTTCTCCTCTGGCCTCTCTGCCTGCTGGCTCTCCTCCTCCTCGGCTCCGGTCCCCTTGTTTTTCACCGGGGCCTGAGGAGGAGGAGACCCGACCTCCTTCGAGGCTATCGAGGCGGCACTCAAGGCCTACCTCGGTAGCCTCATTGAGGTCTACCTACAGCCTCTCCGACGCTGATCTGGACCGGATGATGTGAAGGTTCATCCACGCCCAGATGCAGATGGGAGTGCTCTTGCCTCCCCCCCCCCCCGGGGGGGGGAGCTCGACCCCATTTTTCAAGCCCATAGCTCCTTCTCCGACCCGCTACCTGGGCTCGGAGCCGGGGGTGGGTCGGCGCCGACAGTACTGGGTACTTCGGATCCGACCCTGCCCTCGAGTTTGTCGGATCCGACCTCTCGGAGCCTTGGCCCGAGCTTCGACCCGAGGGACTCGGTGTGCCTTCGGCGCCGAACGTATCGGAGTGCACTGCTCCCTCTGATCCGAGGGGCTCGGCGCCGGCTCCGATCCACTCCTCGGATCCGAGGGGGAGCTGACTTTCGGATCCTTTGGTCGAGGCTGGCTCCCCCCTCAGCTTTTGATGTAGTGGAGAGGGCTCTGTTGAGGGCATCCGGACCCCCGGTCCTTGCTTTGGCTCAGTCCCGCACTCCATCTGCTCTGGGTCAAGCTTCTGTCACCCGGCCACTGGGACAGCCCGTTTCAATGCCCCAAGCAGTACCTTTGGAACTGGACACTGCTGGTGAGGGCTCCTCGGACAGCCCCACCGAGGAAGCACCTCGCAAGCACACGTGTAAGAGGAGGCACATAGACTCCCCCGAGTCTTTGACTGAAGACACGGACTTGGAGGAAGGGGAAGGCTCCCCAAGATCACCCCCAGAGGAGGTCTCCTTTGGAGACATCATGGAAATGTTACGTATAAGAGGTGGGTGGTCTGCCCCAAAGTCTTCCTCGGACAAATCCGTGTTCTTGGAGGCATTTGAAGCGGGCCCGTCTACCTCTTGGGTGTCCCCTCCTGCCGACCCCCTGGTGGACCTTATTACCACCAGGGCGTGGAAGGAACCGGACACCGTGGAGCCAATCCCCAAGAGACCGGACAGGATTCTTAGCCCCCCTGCTGACCGTGCCCAATGGAGCAAGGGACCCCCAGTAGATGCCATGTTGTCGGCAGCAGCCACCAAGAGGGAACTCGCTCAGAAGAGTCTCTCAGTCCATCCCCCGAGCAAGGAGTCTCGGATGATGGACCGTTTGGGGAAGCGAATGTTTAGTTCAGCGACCTTCTCAGTGAGGGCGCTCAACTATTTGGCACATGTCATTTGGATGCAGCGCGATCTTATTAAGGAATACGCTGCATCCCCCCAGAGTCCATGTCGGAGGAGGACAAACTTTTGCACTCCACCCGTATGGCCACTCTTCGTTCCGTGACCAATACCTCTATGCGGTTACTTTACCATGCTACCGAGGGAGCCGCTAGAGCTGCAGGAGTGGGCCTAGTCACAAGACGCCAGGCCTGGCTCCGCCACTGCGATTTCACGGAGCCCTTCAAGGCGTCATTCGCGAACGCCCCCTTTGACAGTTCTGCCCTTTTTGGCAAGACGGTTCGCGACACTTTGGTTCAGAGCGAGAAAGACGGGAAGACTCTGTCTGCCGTCGGAGTCCGCTTCTCTGTGCCCCAGAGGTCCTACTCTAGGAACCAAAAGGGCCAGAAGAAGATGTGGTTCCGGAAGTCGCAGCAATCCCAACCTGCTCCGGACAACCAGTCCTTCCGCGGCAGAGGAGGACAGGGAGGACGCCGCCCTATGGGGCAGAGGGGCTCCCAGGAATTTTGGGTCCAGAGGACCTTTCTCTGAACGGCCCATGCAGCAACCCTGAGGGGTTGCCCGACTGCTCCACTCTGGAGGCAGTCGGGGGACGTTTTTCGGAGCACCTAGCGGCATGGGAGTCCATTACATCGGACCACTGGGTTCTCCAGATTATATCCAGAGGTTACAAAATCCCATTTCTTCACGTCCCGAAATTAAAAACCCTCCCCGATGTTCCACCCGATCAGAGGGAGGCCGCTTCAGCAGAAATTGGCCATCTGCTGAGAAAAAGAGCCATCCAGCCCGTCCCCCCAGACCAGATCGGATCAGGGTTCTACTCCAGGTTCTTTTTAGCGCCAAAAAAGACGGGGGACCCAAGACCCATTCTGGACCTGTCCCTATTAAACCTGGCAGTTCCCAAGGAGAAGTTCCGGATGGTCACTCTACAATCCATCCTCCCCCTTCTAAGGGAGAATCACTGGATGTGCTCTATAGACCTCAAGGATGCGTACTACCACATACTAATGGACAGACGAACAAGGAGGTTTCTTCGCTTCCGGCTGGGAGCCAGTCACTACCAGTTCAGGGTCCTTCCCTTTGGTCTCACCACAGCCCCCAGGGTGTTCACCAAAGTATTAGCAGTGGTTGCGGCCCACCTGAGGCTTCAGAGGGTGCAGGTCTTTCCGTACCTGGACGACTGGCTTCTCACCGCCCCAACAAGGCATCTACTATCCTTGGCAAGAGACTCTTTTCTTCGTCTAGCTCCCCGGCTAGGCATCACTGTAAACGTAGAAAAGTCCAAACTGGTCCCAACTCAGTTAATAGAATTTATAGGAGCCAGGTTAGACACAAGGAATTTAAGGGCCTTCCTCACAACCGAAAGAGTTCGGAATCTGCGACTCCAGGTGCGGGCCATCCTCCACTCCAGCTCGGCTCCTGCGGAATTGGTCCTGAGGGCACTAGGGTCTATGGCGGCATTGATTTCTCTTCTTCCGCTCGCCCGCTTGAACATGCGGGTGCTTCAGTGGACACTTCAGGTGCAATGGTCATTTCTCTCTCTCCCCCTGCATCACCCCATTGCAATCAGCAAGGCTTGCAAGCGGTCTCTCTTATGGTGGCTCCATTCCCCGGATCTCCACAGAGGCCGCCCTTTTTGTGCATCTCCCCCTCTCTCCACAGTGACCACGAACGCTTCCCGCCTCGGGTGGGGGGGGGGGGTTTGCGGGCCGGACGGTCCAAGGCACGTGGGACGACTCAGAGACCTCCCTGCATATCAATGTCCTGGAAATGAGGGCGGTGCTCTTGGCGTTGCAAGCACTTCAAGCCTTCCTTCCCCTGGGAACAATTGCGATTCAGTCAGACAACATGTCGGTGGTCTGGTACATCAACAAACAGGGGGGAACCAGGTCTTACCCTTTATGTCGAGAAGCCATGAGAGTGTGGGAATGGGCGATCTCCACCAACCGCTTTTCTCATCGTAACGCATATTCCGGGTCGGTCCAACATCCTTGCGGACAAGCTCAGTCGCACCATTCTCTCCCTGTACGAGTGGTCTCTCAATGCTCAAGTAGCGGAACGGATCTTCGCACAGTGGGGGACTCCCTGTTGCGATCTCTTTGCTTCTCCCTTAAACGCCAAGTGCGACAGTTTTTTCGCTCTAATCCCCCCCTCCAGGGGATTTCCCGAGAGACGCTCTGGTGCATGCTTGGCCTCCCGGTCTTCTTTACGCATACCCCCCTCTGCCTCTGATGCTCCAGGTGCTTCAGAAAGCCTCTCGCTTGGGGTGCAGAATGATCCTCATTGCCCCATTCTGGCCTAGACAGATCTGGTTCCCTTACCTAAGGTCTCATTCAGTGAATCCACCTTGGATTCTAGATCCCATTCCAGATCTGATATCACACCCATCGAACCTACCAACTCCGAACCTGGACAACCTGAAGCTGACTGCTTGGCTGCTCCAGTTCCACTCCTAATCAGGACTCCCGGTATCTCGTCCCCAGTTAAGGCCATTCTGGTAGCGGCTCACAAACCCTCTACCAGAAAAATTTACCGCAGTAAATGGAAGCGTTTCTCCATTTGGGTGGAGCTACAAGGTCTAGATCCATTCACGGTCCCCCTTCCTTTGGTTTTAGACTTCCTTACTACTCTCTTTAATGATGGCGGCAGTAGTTCAACGGTCAAAGTTCAGCTAGCGGCCATTTCTCATTACCATGTTGGTCATGACTCTGGGCCTCTTATGTCTGCCAAGTTATGTAGAATCTTCCTAAAAGGCACCTTTTTGCTCAGACCCCCTGTCAAAGAGACGGTTCCCCCGTGGGATCTTTCTTTGGTTCTTCAGGCCTTGACCGCTCCCCCCTTCGAACCTGCAGCCACAGTAGATCTAAAATTCTTGTCTCTTAAGACTGCCTTTTTAGTAGCCATTACTTCAGCTAAGAGAGTTTCTGAACTTCAGGCCCTGTCCATGAAACTGCCTTATTTGGTCTTCCATCCGGACCGCGTGTGCCTCAGCACCAATCCCTCCTTTCTTCCTAAGGTAGCTTCGGAAGCTAACAATCAGTCCATCAACCTCCCTGTTTTCTTTCCTAAGTATCAGAACAAAGGTGAATACAAGCTGCATTCCTTGGATGTTCACAGGCAGCTTCGTTTCTATCTTCACAGAATAGCTGGTCATAGGCAATCCGACCAATTGTTCATTTCCTTTGCCAAATTCAATCTGGGTAAACCAATTTCCAAAGTTTCTTTGTCACATTCAGTTCTAGATAGCGAAAGCTCACATCAGCAAAAATGCAGGACCTCAAATTTTTTTCTTTGATAGTAGTACAGTGACGATTGGAATACTTGCCCTTTTCCTCACTGTAGTGCGATCTCGGAGTTGGAATATATATTTAGCAGGGGTGAGGGGCACAGCCCCCCCAAAAAACGATTTTGAGGTCCTGCATTTTTGGTCATGTGAGCATTCACTATTTAGAACATTTGATGTTCTAATATAGACCTGACCGAGAGATGGGAGAGGTCAAAGGGACGTTTGTTAATGAATATGGCAGAGGGGAGAGGCAAGAATAAATCTCTATGGTACACCTCTGACAACAGGTGCAGATTTTGATAGAGCATACCCTATTTTAATTCTGCACGGTCTGACAGTGAGGAAGTTTTTAAACCAAGGATTGCTATCAGACTGTTAATTACAACTAGTTTCTTTTGAAGACAACAGTGATCAATGAGGTAAAATAGAGCACCTGTAAGGAGGTCTCCAACAGTGTTTTATAGGATGTCATCAGTTAGGAAACAAAGTGTTGTCACTGTACTTTGTTTGGGTCAGAATCCATGCTGTTTAGAATAAAGTAAGTGGAACTGCTGGATACAGTGAAAGAGTTGGGTGTAGACAATCCCTTATAGAAGTTTGCACCCAGTCAGGAGGATAAATATTAGATGGAAGTGAGAGCCATCTTTTGAGTTGGTGCTGTTAGGGAGGGGTTAAAATAAGAGCGATTTTCCAAATTTGCGGCACGACTTGTGTGGGACATTACAAATATGGATGAGAAGACAACACAGGTGATGTCTGCAGTGATAAAATAAGAAAAAAAGGCTCTACTTGCTGGGATGCAGACTGGCAAGAGCACAAAGTACCCTCATGGCTGCCCTGGACAGTCCTGTCCTCAGAAACTGAGTGTCTGGCCAAAGGGAGGCCTGACATTTGTCAAGCACAGGGATAAAAAGAATACCACAAAATACATTCAATGATCAACTACGTGTATTTACCTGCACTGGCTTTGGGAATAAATGACATCTGGTCTGCTGAAGGTTTATATTTTAGTTTATATTCACTGGGAACCAACATGGGGAGGTGATCATTGAAGTAACCATCTCCAAATCACTAGCACTAGCAGTTGGCAAAAATGAAGATGAGCCCCAAACGTAACTGATGAGGGTAGGTCAATATATCAGTCTGACATGGGCAAATTTCTAACAATTCTACCCTTTTCTGAATTAATTTTAACCCTCTCTCTTGCAGGTTCACAACATAATATACTTGGGCAGCATGGTAACCTAATTCTAAGCTCTTCACCTCCCAGCTAAAGGGACAACGGTTAGTGATGATGCAACCCCCCCCCCCCCCCCACTGTGCTCATTTATTCAGAGCTTCCATGTGCCTGGCTTGTACACCTGTGACTACAAGACCTTGGATTGTTTCTAAAACCATCTGTGGACCTACAAAATCTGAAACAAGTATTTTTATTTGCAATGAGATACAGCAAGTGCAATTTAACACTTCTGTGATGCATTTAAGGATTTGTTTGAATTTCAGTTTTTCAGCCAGCACTTGTTAAATAATCATCTGTTACTGTACTTCTCTTAGGTTTTCCCAGTATTCTTATATTTCCTAACCTCCTCTGATAGTGCAAAAGCTGTTCTGAATTTGCCAAAATACTTCTAAATTTTGCAAAGTTTTTCTGCGTTTGTAAAAGTTCGCCTACGTTTGTGCACTTTTTTTTTTTATATTTCTGAACATTTCTCAGGGTTTATGAACTTATTTCCAAGAATTCCCGACAGTGCACGAGTCCTGCCTTTTGTTGAAAAGCATCTGTTACTACGTTCCAGCTCAAAAACAGTTTTACATTAAGAGGGTTTTTCTGCACTCTGGTGGAAACAGAGGGCTGATTCAAACCATTCAGGTTGTTAGTAGAAGGCTTACTGTGTGTTTACCTAATTGGCCTAAGGGCTTAACTGTGTAAAAGTCTTTAGTATTTGGGAACATTTCTCAGGGTTTGTGAACTATTTCCAAGAATTCCTTATACTACAGCAGTTCTGCCTTTTGCTGTAAAACATTTGTTACTGCACTTGAGCTCAAAATCAGGTCACTCTACATTAAGGGGCTTTTTCTGCATTCCAGTGGGTGCAGAGGGCCGATTCAAAACATCCGAGTTGGGAACTGCTGGTGGAAGGCTTATTGTGGGTTTATCTGATTGACCAGAGGGCTTAACTGTGTAAAAGTCTTTCATCCTACTGGTATAAAAAAATACTTACATTTTTGTGACACTGTACTTGTTTATTCAGAGCTGTGCCTGGCTTGTACACCTACACTACAAGACCTTGCATAGTTTGTAAAACCAACTGAGCATCTAGAAAGCTGATGTTAACATTTTTGTTGCTGCTGTTGCACTTGCTCTAACTATCTCAGTGCTAGCTAACACATAACATGCTGTATTTTTCACTTGGTTTAATTTATCAGCGTTTTCAGCCTGCACTTGTGCCATCGGTTTGTTAAAGTACTGTCCCTTGTTTGTTTCAACAGCAATCTGATATTTCCTAACTTCTAAAAGCTTTGTGTGCTATCTGATTGTCCTGAGGGCTTAACCTGTGTAAAAGTATTTCTTCCTGCTGGTAAAAGCCTCTGGTTTGCACACCGCACAAACATCGCTGCCAGTGCCTTACCTCCACAATAGTACCCCCCCCCCAAATCTTTCTCTATCCTACTTTATCCTGATCCCCCCTTCCTTTTCTTTCATAATTCATGTTACATGTCACTACACTTCCAGTACCACCCTTTTCCTTTTGTACTAATCAAGTATTCTTACTATTCTATATTCTATCAAGAGATCTCTTTGACAATTGCACTGCACATGTGAAATAATCAGAATCGTGCCAGCTTCAAACTTCTTAGTACTACAGATATTCTTCTCAGCCCCCCTCCACTACCCTGGCAATCACTGCTTCCCTTCCCAGGTCACTCATTACTAAGGTTATCAATAAATCTGTTACGGACATTATGTTCCTTGCTACTACTTTCATACATATAACCATCTAGGTCTCATATTTGTATTTATTAATCATCTCTAGTATGCACTGACTAATCACCTTAAATATGCATGTACTGGTATACAACGTAATTTTTCTCTGTGTTAAAATTTTTCCATTTGTATAAATGCTTCCTTGTTAAATAACTCATGTAAAATTCTTTGTATGGAGCTTTTCGTCCTGGGCCTTTGCTGAAAACTGGTCATTGGCCCAGTCAGACTTTCCTCGTAAAGAAATGTAAAATAAAAAATAAATATAAGCAAACCTCTCTAGTTTAAAAACCTCTATAGTACAGGCTCTCCATAGTCTTTCACTGCTTGAAGAGCTGCCAGTTTGTGCAATGGTCAGCACCACTGCAGGTCATCTAAATAGTATACTACTAAACACTCTCCTTAGACCTTTAAGTGATTCTCCCCCACTCCTTCCTATCTACTAAGGGTCTGGTACAATGAACAGGTACTTTCCTGTCATCTCTGTTTCTAGCCTGGAGGATATGGGAATCCTGAGGTAGTATAGCAACTGCCTTATGTTCTCTAACCACCATTTAATTTTAGAACAGAGTGTGAGAGATGTAGATACACAATGTCATTTGAGGCAAAACTCACACACACACATGAAAAATGCAAACTAGGTTGTCAGTGTCGCACCCAAAGCACTCACTAACACTAAGGAACAAACACACAGACCCTACATATGCAGAGATACTCACTTGTAATCTACCCAAACCACCAAGACCTCCAAAAAGCATCCGTCAGTGGCCCTGCGCATACTCAAAAAAGACAGCACCTCATGCACCACAACTTTGAACATCAAAGCAACCCCACTTCTAAAACCATAAGATAACACCACACAGCCTAACATTCTAGTTATAGGGGATTCCATTGTAAATCGCACTGCTGTCTCCTTTCCAAGCTAAACAAGATGATCAGTGAGCTGTCTGTCTGGAGCACTTGGGTCTTTACACTACAAGTGCCAGTACAACATGGTCACACTCCATGTGGGTGTAAACGACCCAAGATGCAACTCACAGGACTACATGAAGAGACATGACTGAGTTCTCTGAATATGTCCAATGAGAGTATGAATCTAGCTTTGAGAAGCATCCTACCTTCACCAATAATGATGCCACAGTACCAGCAAAAAATGATCGGCTTCAAGAATTGGCTTAATTTCTGGTGTCACAACAAAGGGGTCCAACATCTCTCAGCCTGGGACACGACGGACAAACCATGATGCTTTGCGAGAGATGATCTGCACTTGTCACCACTTGGCTTCCAGATGATGGCAAAAACTAAATCTACACCCATAGTACCTTTTTTAGCCCATGCTAAATTATTAAACCCTCCAACTTAACAAAAATCATTCAGGACTACCTAAAGGTACTGCTACTCAACCCAAAGAGCTGAAATAAACAGCACATCATGGAAGCACTCCTCACTCTTGACAATGCAGACATTATGTGCAGTCACAGAAACATGATTCAGAACCATGGAAAGCACCCTGGCTATCAAAGTCTACAATGCCTTTCATACATTTCAATCCTCTTCAGCTTGGGATAAAACAAAGGGATGAGGAGTCCCAGTATTCATGAAATACAAGTACACTGCTAGACTGGTCCAAAAATATGACTCACTTAAGCTGCTCCATGCCCAATTAACAATAAGTGTGACCCCTATCACACCCTTGCTAGCTACAAATCCCTTAACTTGAGTTTAGAAAAATTACACCACCTACCTAAACCTGCTGGAATTTCTTAACATTATGACTAACACCAAACATATGGTTAACTTCAACTACCCCTCCATAAACTGGAAGACTTATACAACCATAATTCACTTGCTCAAAGATTTTTGGACTTCAACAACAAACAGCCTGGAGCAACTAGTTAGCTCCCCAACTACAGGTACAAACATTCTAGACCTAGTACTCAAACATGGGGGGATGCTGCTCTCTTCCACAATTAACTCCTCCCTGGTAAGATCTGACCACAAAATGATCTCCTTTAGTATTAAAACTAACCTAGAATCCCCATCAAACACTAGGCAAAAAAGTGCAAAAAGACACTAACCAGTATAAACAAATTAGAAAGCTGGTCAAACATGATAAAGCAAATTATAAGGGAAAGATAGCTTCCCAAGTGTAAGATGAGGATTTTTTTAATGTTCATAATCTTGGGGAAATGCTCAGCACTGTACCAAATTAATCATGAATGGCAACACTTTCAACCAGCCTGAAACTATAACAAACCTGCTGGCCGCCAAGTTCAGTAAAAAGTTCTTCCCCATCGCCTCCTACCACATCCGAAGAAATGCCTGCTACCATCCCCCTCTTGTCATTATGACGGAACAGGTCCTTTCTGCACTTGCTACAAGCCAAAAACACAGCCTCCATGGGTCCCAACAACATTCCAGGAAGCTTCTTAAACACCTTAAAGCAGAGTCTATCATGGCCAGTTGAAACCCTCTGTAACCACAGCATCAGGAGGGGATTTCTCCCAGAGTAATGGAGGACTGCAACAGTTGTCCCTCTGCACAAGGCACTACACATCAACTGACCCTGTGAATGGAGGGCAAAACAAAGAACTGAAATGCCAGAAAACAACAGAGAAACATAAAAACTTCCTGAAAAGAGGATGAACTGGGATAGGGAGATAAGCATCCTTGAGCTCCAGAGATACCATACAAGCCTGAGGAAGTGAGAGAACAAAGTCTGACAGGACAACATTCAAAAAGAGGGAACCTTCAGAAATATATTTAGATGAAAGAAGTCTAAAACTGGTCTCCAAGTATCCTCTTTTCCTGTGTACTAAGAACATTCTGGAGTAAAACCTCCACCCCTTTGGGAAACTGGAACTTCCTGAATAGTACCGTGAGTCAAAAGATCCCAAAGCACCCCTAGAAAGAGGGACAAGCTCTTCCTGAGGGGGATGAGGAATTCCCATAAAAGGGGGAAGAGACTTCCAGACCATGAAGTATCCCTGGTGGATAATGGACAGAAGTCAAGAGTCCTAAATAATCTTTTGCCAGACAAAGAGAAAATAAATGTTGACGGGAAGAATAGGATAGTCAGACAGCACCTGGTTTATCAGGAAAAGGAGACATCTGAGGCACAGAAGTCCAAGTAGCTTTAGCAGGAGCAGCCCATTTTGCACCTTTCCTGCCCTTGGTGGGATGTCGAGATTGCCTACAAACAATGGCTGGCTTGGGATAATTTCTCTGAAACTTATGCAAAGGAGAAACAAAAACATGTTTAAGTTCCTGGAAAAGCCTTGTCCTTATCCTGAAGGCACTTAAATCAGCAGCAGCTTTGCCAAACAACTGTTTATTATCCAGAGGAGCATCCGTCAACTTAGCCTTAATATCATCAGGCAAAGGTTGAAGCAGAAGCCAAGAATATCTCATCACAGACGCAAAAACAGAAGCCCTAGAGGAAGCATCTGCTGCATCATAACTACACTAGATGGAATAATGAGCCACCTGGGAGGAAGTCACTAACCAAGAAAGAGCAGACGTCTTCCCTTCAGAATCTGAACGATCATAAATTACCTAACAGGCCTGGGAAAGAAC
Source organism: Protopterus annectens (assembly GCF_019279795.1). Classification (NCBI taxonomy): domain Eukaryota; kingdom Metazoa; phylum Chordata; order Ceratodontiformes; family Protopteridae; genus Protopterus; species Protopterus annectens. The sequence continues at coordinate 346,926,057 of NC_056747.1, read as the reverse complement.
AGCCAACATGTACGTGGACGGTTCCACTTTAAAACATCGAATGTTCAGAACATCGATGTTCTGATCAGAGAGACCAGAACATCGATGTTCAGAACATCGATGGTTTAAAGTGGAAGTGCCAGGTAAGTGAAAATGTAGAATTGTGGGTGTGTATGCAGAGCAACAAGGTGCCCTGCATGTTGTGTGCGCCCCATCTGAGAGTTGGCATTGCAGGTAGGGTACGGGAAATCTCCTGTTTAGCGCTACAGCATATAGCGGTAAACGGGAGATTTCCCCTACCCCACTGTAGTGTGATCTCGGAGTTGGAATATTAAAGTAGGGTGGGTGCAGGGGGGTGAAGCCCCTTCTGCATAACATAGTTTGAGTAATTAATTTGGTGTTTGTGTGGTTCATTTTGAAACTTCGACATTCTGAATATCGATGTTCTGGTCTCGATCAGAATGTCGATGTTCTGAACATTTAATGTTTCAAAGTGAACCAACATGGACATATGGGTCTGACAACTGACTGTCCTAAAAGCTAAAGTAGCAGAGGTATAAACATTTTTATCGAATTTTTCCATAGCTCTGGTATCTTTTTCAGAAGTCAGTAACTTAGGAGAAAGACAGCAACTGAGATGACTTGTCAGAAAGCCACAGACACCACTGAAGAGTCAGCAGAAGGGCACTTGTAAAGAAATTTACAGTCTTCAAGGCACCCTATAAAATCAGGTTTCTTGCGGGGCAGGAGGCTGGGAGTCAGGAGCCTTAGAAGCATTAGAAAAGGCATGCAACAAAGCAGCCAAAACTGGGGGGACAGCAGGTCTGGGAGAATCCATCAGCAGGAGCTCATACCACCTTTTCTGTACCTCAGAAACCTGAGCACAATCCTATTTAAAAACTCCATCATTCTATAGATTGTGCCCCCAAAGGAAATTTCCTCAAAAGGAGTATTAAGACTAGCATATTCCTCTTCCTCAGACCTATAATCTAAAAGGGAGGGAATCTGAGAGGAGTAAACACGGGATTCCTCATTAGAATCTGCCTCCTCTTCAGAAGAATCCTGTTCTGTGTGTCTTTTCAGGGGAGTAAAGGACCAAGGAGGAGCTGGAATAGAAACTCCCTGAGAAGGTTTTACTTTCATCAAAGCATTAAACAACCCTGGAGTGAAATTCTACCATTCACTCTGTGTCCTTAGCAGCTATAGTAATGTGTTTAGCTTTCTGCTTTTCCTTTTACGTGGACACGCACCTTATAAAATGTAGAAGGCTCTGATCCCAGATGGCATTCAGTAATTGTAGATGGGACGTCTCTGACTAAAATTTGAGGAACAAAGCTAGGCCCCTTGGACAATCAGCCACAGTTCCCCCCTGAACATCCAATTCAGATGTCTGCAAGGCCTCAAAGTACTTGCCTAAGGTGGGATCCCCACCGGCCTCCAAAAGGGTTGTGGCATTAGAATCCAGTAATGGAGCCAGGCAAAACTGCCACACTTTTAGTCGCCTTGGGAGAGATGTCCAGTGCAAGCTGTACAGCAGAAGAATCTGGCCTACATTTCTTGGCCTTCTTCAAGGATAGCTGCCCCTTGGAGTGGAAAGTGCCTTCCACTGCATCTTTTAGCTAAGAGCTTAAGACGCTGATTCTTCAGATACAAAGCCAAATAAAAAACTAGTATGGAGGGTCTTGGGAACCAAGGCCTGACAGACTGAACAGGACGTATGATCAACGGAAGCACTGAGGCAAATTAAGCACTGCGCGTGACTGTCTTTATGGGTAATCTGTCTCCCTCAGTGGCATTTACCTTTCTTGGATGACATGAAACCCCACAAGCAACAAAAATAAAAGAAAAGCTACAATAACCCTCAACAGGGCACTTATCTGCAATGGCTTGGCGAACCTGCAACAGAACAGGTATTCAGACAGACAATCAAGAGATAGTGTTCAGACTGCTGGCAAAGAAGTTCTGAGGATGGCATGTCTGGACATCACCTTTAAGTCCTATGCTTTGCAAGGAGCATAAGCCTGATGTACGCTGTACCTTAAAAGTAACCTACGTCTCTGGTAAACTGGCCAGACATCGGGCCGTCCTTAGCAGGGGATACCTATTGTTATGAATACTGGAAAGAGAAATGGAAGGTCACCACAGATAGACAGTAACCTAAACTTTGACCATCAGGTAGCTATGGTACTGAGGAAATCCTCATGTCTGGCTCAGCTTACAAGTAAAGGTATGGCACAAAGATCAAAGAAAGTCATAGTGCCATTGCACTCAGGACCATAGAGTAAAATGCTCCCTTCCGCATGCACCTGACCAAGCACTTACACCGACTGGAGCAGCCCCAGAGATTTCACACTAATAAAACACAAAGTTTAAGACACGTCTTATGCAGACCGGCTAAAGGCTCTCTCTCTACTCCATCCATTATTGTTTGAGAGGGGACTTGGGTATGACCTATAAAGATGAAAATGTTACATATTCACAATAAAAATTATACAAGGGTTCCGCATCCATGGGCCTGAACCATATTTGTGACTCTAACAGAACTTACTGGAGAGACAGATTCGAATCCCAAAGGCTACTTCACCTATGGAAGAGACTTCCCATCTTCGTAAAACAAAGCCAGTCCCTCACTAATAATTTCAATAAATGGATGGGGAACTGTAAACTCACTCACGGGGCACTGCCCATGTCCCTTATAAACATAGGCAGCCAGTAAAATGACTCTGATCTCCAACATCTGCAGACCCACTACCCCATCTTACACCTGGGAGAGTAAGACAGCATAATTGTGTAAAATCTTTCCATAATGATAGATATCCTCCACTTCACTGCTGCAGTATTCATAAAGTACAGTTTTGTACCTACCATAAATGTAGATGTCCGATAGGTATGCATCTGCAGTCATAACATATGGGTTTGTCCTGCCTCAGGCAGCCCTTCGGTCGGCCGGATTCCAAAGTCTGGGTCTGGCCTCGGCTGATGTCGCACTTTCCCCGACGTCAGAGCGTCTGGGGTATAAAAGCATCAGCCGACGCCATTTTCCTCAGTTTTTCTTGCCCCAGATGCCCTCTAGGAAGGCTAAATTTGGATAAATGCTGAAAAGTTCCAAACATTTGCAAATTATATACATGCATAAACAAACAAATACACCATAATAGATTCCCCCAGCTAGCTGAAAGAGGGGTAAGTACCCTAGGAATACCACAGAGGGGAAGGAGGGTGGGTAATCCTGACTGCAGATGCATACCTATCGGACATCTACATTTATGGTAGGTACAAAACTGTACTATGTCCTTCAAGGATGCATCTGCAGTCATAACATATGGGTAGAATACCATAGCCAATCTGGGGGAGGAGGTACTAAAAGAAGGATGGTGTAGTTAAGATCCCCTGCAACACTGCAGTTGCAAACCCTGCTCGAGATCTGGAGTATAAAGGTAGATTGTAATGCTTGGCAAATGTATGCACGGAGCTCCAAGTAGCAGCTTCTAAAATGTCCTTGGTAGCCACCCCTCGTAGGAAAGCTGTAGTGGTGGCTGTGGCCCTTGTGGAGTGAGGCCTGATATTTTCAGGAACTGTCTTTCCATGAAAGGAGTAACAAAAGCAAATGCAATTTCCTATCCATTTTGAAATTGTCTGTTTGGAAATTGCTCTTCCTTGTACCCCAGTAGCATATGCTACAAAAAGTTGGTCAGTTTTTCTGCTAGTTTTCGTTCTGTCCAAATAGTAGCGTAGTTGTCTGTGTATATCCAAAGAGTGCAAAAGTTTTTCCCCTTTGTTCTGTGGGTTAGGGAAGAACGTAGGCAAGTGAATAGCTTGGTTCAAGGATACCCTAGATACCACCTTTGGCATGAAAGTAGGATTGGTTCTTAGTGACACTCTATCCTGGTGAAAAATAAGAAAAGGCTGCACTGCCATTAATGCTTGTAACTCAGATACTCTTCTTGCTGAAGTGATTGCCAAAAGGAATGCAGTTTTCCAAGATAAAAACTGTAGGTCTGTTGATGCTGCTGGTTCAAAAGGAGGTAGTGTCAGTTTTTCCAGCACAAAATTGAGATCCCATGCAGGTAGAGGGGGTCTTCTTGGAGGTTTAACATTTTTGATCCCTCTCAAAAATTGCCTGAGAAGAGGGTGTGAGAAGATAGGTGGGATCCATATTGTATTCTGCTGAAATTGCTGAAGCATGAATCTTAATGGAAGAATAAGACAGGCCATTGTGGAACAATTCTGCTAAGTATTCTAGGATGTGCGCTAGGTTTGCCACTGTGACATCTGTGCCCTTTGATGTGCTCCAAATGAGAACTCTCTTCCATTTAGCTGAGTATGTCTTCCTTGTGGAAGGTCTGCGAGCCACCAGGATAATGTCCTTCACCCTCTGAGATAAACAGTTTGCTTGGGATTTAAGGAATTTTCCAGGCAGTTAGCTGCAATGTTTTCAAGTTGGGATGCAGGGTCTTGAAATTGTTCTGCGTTAGAAGAGGCCAAGAATTTGCCTGAGACATGCTTCTCAATAGTGGGTACCAGTGTTGTCTTGGCCAGTCCGGAGCTATTAGTATCACTTTTGGCTGTTCCTCCCTGATCTTCAGTAGAACCTTGTACATCAATGGGAGAGGTGGAAAGGCATATACTGTCAGGGCATTCCAGCTGAAAGAGAGTCCACCCTCCATGCTTGTGGGTGGTATGTCCTTGAGCAGAATGTCTTCAGTTGGTGGTTGAGTGGGGAGGCGAACAGATCTATCTCCGGCATTCCCCATGTCTTTGTTATGAGTTTGAAGATGTCTGGATGCAGCATCCATTCGTGTGCATCCATGGTAGTTCTGCTTAAGCTGTCTGCTAGTGCATTTTCTTTTCCTGGTACAAATTTGGCCTGCAGTTGGATACTGAGATTCAGGCATAGATTCCACAGATTCATAGCCATCCGGCATAGAGGGAAGGAATGTGTGCCTCCCTGTTTATGTACTACATGACCGTGGTATTGTCTGTCCTTATTAACAGATGTCCTTGTTGGAGGAAGGGTCTGAATGCCTCGATTGCATGCCTCACTGCCAGCATTTCCTTTTGGTTTATGTGCATGCTTAGCTGCCCTTGAGGCCATAGGCCTTGGATACATTTGTCCTCCATGTGTGCTCCCCATCCTCGGTCTGAGGCGTCCGTGGTGATGGTCTGCCTTGTTCTTGGTTTGTTGAAAGGCAAACCTCTGTTGGACTGGCAGGCCTGAGCCCACCACAGGAAATCCTTTTGAAGGCATGGAATGATTGGTATCATGGTTTCTAGACTGTGACTGTGTTGAGACCATACACTCCTTAGGTACCATTGTAATTTCCTCATATGCAGCCTGGCATGTGGGATTAAAATTATGCAGGATGCCATGTAACCCAGGGCCTGCAGGACTTTCCTTGCAGTAAGCTGAGTTTGTCTTGTCAGAATCCTGAAGTAATCTGGAAGTTGTTTTTGTTTTTCTTCTGTGAGAAAAGCCATCTGGGTGATTGTGTCCAGATCTGCACCCAAAAAGGTTATCCTTTGGGACGGTACTAGTCTTGACTTTTGGATGTTGACTGTGTATCCCAAGGTCTGTAGCAGGTGTATGGCATAGGCCAAGTCCTTTAACAATTTTCTCTTGTTGTCCGCTTGTATTAGGCAGTCGTCCAGGTATGGATAAATTTGAATTCCCTGAAGTCTGCAATGTGCAATTACTGATGCCAGGCATTTCGTGAATACTCTGGGCGCAGTAGATAAGCCAAAGGGCAATGCTGAGAATTGATAATGCTCTGATCCTGCAAGAAATCTGAGGTGTCTTCTGCAATCTGGTCAGATAGGGACGTGCAGGTATGCCTCCTTGAGATCTAGAGTCACCAGCCAAGACTCCTTGCCCAACATGGAAAGAAGTTGCTGTATGGTCAGCATTTTGAATTTTGGCACAATGAAATAAGTGTTCAATGCGGACAGGTCGAGAATAGGGCTCCATTGGTTTTCTTTTCTTGGTACAAGGAATAGTCTGGAGTAAAATCCTTGGCCTTGTTCTGTACATGGTACCCTTTCTATAGCTTTCATCTCAAGTAAATTTCTGATTTGTCTTAAAGCCTCTGCCTTCTGGTTTGGTGGAAGGTTTGGCATTCCGCTTCTTTCTGGCAAAGTGTGGAAGTGAAACCTGTATCCTTTGTCTATTATTTGCAATGTCCACGTATCCTGTAATGCAATGCCAGTTTTTTGAGAATTAAGCCAGCTTTCCGCCCAAGGGTGCTTCCAGTTGATCCCTGGTAGGCAGAATCAGAGTCAAGTCATTGGGTCTGTCCTGTAGTAGTGGTTGTAGTTGCAGCTGTTGCACTACTCCTCTGGTTGGCAGGCTGCCACTGACGGCCTCTGTAGGGGCCCTTCAATTGACCTCTGCCTCTAGGGCGCCTGTTCCTGCCTCTCTGTGCTCTGGACGAGTCTGGAAAGGACCAATTCTTTGTAGGCCAGTTTCTGCTGAACCTTGGTGGTTGAACTTGCAGGAAATCTTTAACTGTTTGCACAGATTTTGCTTTTTCTTCAACCTTTTTTAGAATCTCCTGTGCAGGGGAGCCAAATAAATTTTGTTTCTCCATTGGAGCATCGAGGAGTTTAGCTTTGACATGGTCTGGCAAAGATTGCTCCTTCAGCCAGGCATGCCTACGGATAACTGCCCCAGTCATAGCTGATCTAAATAAAGCCTCCAGTGCATCATAGCCACATTTTAAAAAATGATTACTAACCTGTTGTGAGTTATGCACCAAATCCTGAAGGGATTTACGGTCTAAGGGTTCAGGAGAAGAAAGTTTCTTATTCAGTTGATCAAACAAAAATTCTTGGTACTGTATCATATGGAATTGACAGTTTAAAGCCCTGGCAGAAAGAGTAGCAGATGTATAAACCTTTTTTTCCCCATCTCTCTAAAGCTCTAGACTCTCTTTCAGAGGGTAGGGATTTTGGCAGTAGCGGCTGCAACCCCTTTAGGGCCCTGAGAAATAGTTTCTGGGTCTGCAGCATGGGCTTTATACAGATGGAAATGAGAATCCGGGACCCTGTAATATCTGTCAGGTTTGGCAGGGGCCGGAGGAAGAGAATCAGGGGCTGTACTGACATCATTGTACACATCATCAATTACATTTAGAACAGGAGGTATAGCTAAGGGCCTATGCTGAGGCAAATGCAAAAAGGTCCTTAATCTTTTTCTAGAATCAGAGAAATCCTGACCTTGCCATTGAAAGTGCTCTCTCATGGAGTGTAAAGTCTCCCCAAAGGAAAATTCTTCAGTAGGGGAGGCCGAAGGGATAGATTCCTCTGCATCTGAATCCTCATAAGGCGAGTAAGCCCCTTCCTGGTGGTCTGACAAATCAGATCCATCCGTGGAGTAATCAGAGGAGTGAGGTTCAGAGGGGTCAGCCCTGGGCCTTTTGTCTGGAGGAGGTTGAGAGGCCCTGTCTGGGTGAGGTTGTGAACCCCTAATTAAGGAGATAAGGTCCTCAGCAAGGCTGAGGATCTGTGAACTAGAGGAAGGCCTCTGGGATGTAGATTTGGCAGGCAAAGCTTTTGAAAGTTTGGCAGCTTTAGCCCTGGAGAAGGCCTTAATAGACATAGAAGCTGGGGGCCTAGCTGCCCCACGTGCAGGGGTAGAAATGTCCAAAGGTATGGTGTCGGACAATTCCTGAACACTAGCTTCGGTAGGGAGTTCTGAAGCCGACTCAGCCGGGCCTCTCTGGCCTCGGTGGTCGGGAGTATGGTTTCGGAAGTAGGAATCGTCGTGGACTCTGTTTCGGCCGAAACCAAGACACTCGCGGTAGGCCTAGCCGTGGTTTCAGCCGAAACCACGGGCCGCGAGTGTCGGTCCTTTTCCTTGCGTTTTTTGACCATATGCGAAGTCGGAGTCTCTGACGGCATTTTATAAGCAAAAGCGGCTCCAAAAAATTCCTCTGCAAACTCCGACCAATGTCTAGGAGTTCATCGGTTGAAGGAGGCACAGGCTAAACAAGCTGATACATCGTGGTCTGGGCCTAAGCAAGGAAGGCAGTAAGAATGGAAATCCTTATGAGGTATTTGTTTCCCACAAGTTAAACAATTATTTACTTTGTCTGACATCGGCTGAGGCAAGAAAGAGTCCCCAACGGGGTACTTAGTTTTTTTCGAAGTCTTCGGTAGCTGAAATCTCTGGATCTGACCGACCGGCACTTGCGAACAGCTTCTGCTTCGGGCACCGCGCGGCAAGAAAGACTGGGGAAAATGGCGTCGGCTGATGCTTTTATACCCCAGACGCTCTGATGTCGGGGAAAGTGCGACATCAGCCGAGGCCAGACCCAGACTTTGGAATCCGGCCGACCGAAGGGCTGCCTGAGGCAGGACAACCCATATGTTATGACTGCAGATGCATCCTTGAAGGACATCATGAGAGATTCCCTGCAAAGGGTAACCAGACGTCTGGCCAGTATACCAAAATATTTTACTAGTAACAAGTACGTGGTATGTCACACGTATCCTCCCCACATACACAGGGCATAACTGCGACATCCCACACTTACTACTCTCAGAACTGAGTGCCCCAGAAGGTATGCCAGTCCAAGGAAACAAAGAAGTGAATCATACACCCATAGGAAAAAGCAATATTCAGGGGGTTAGGATGGAGGTACAGAATACTGCAACAGTGTGAAGAGGGGGACATCTACTGCTATGGAAAGATTTTACACAACTATACCATGCCCTTCTGTTCTGCTGTTGCAGTATTCATAACATGACGGTGAGTACCAACGCTCATTAAGAAACTTGGAAGAGGAAGGAGCAGCCAGAACTGCTCTCATCTCTTTGACGTTGATGTGCTCCTTTCTTTAGGAAGGCAACCAGACCCCCCCCTGTACCTTCATGGAGCCAAAGGTTGCTCCCCAACTTACATCTGAAGCATTTGTGAACAGCTTTTGAGAAGGAAGACGAGGATGCAAAGGGAGACCTGGGTGCAGGGCTAGCCGCTGAATCCACAACTGGTGTTCCTTCTTCATCCCTCTAGGGGATGTGCATGCTGCATCTAAACTGTTTTCAGGAACACACAAACTTCATGTGAAATTTGGCCAGAGGTAACATAAGGATGGTGGATTCCATACATACCAAAAGTCCAAGAAGCTCCCTGGCAGTGGCAGACTGTGGAGGGAGAAAAGTCTGTAAGAAAGAAATGAGGTATAGAGCCTTTGGAAGAGTGAGAGAAGCCAGCATAAGGTCTGTCTGTGTATCCTGCACCCAACGAAAACATGATCCTGAGAAGGGGGTGAGATGATTTTCTGAAATTTATTGTGAACTCAGGCTTTGCAGAAGCGAAATAGTGAAGTGAACGTTCGGTAGCAATATCTGGGGAAGATGCCGGAATCGGGTCGTCTAAGCAAAGGAAAACTTGGATGCCTTGAAGCCTGCAGAAAGCAATTACAGGTGCTAGGCATTTGGTGAATACCCTTGGGGCAGTAGAAAGGCCAAAGGGCAAAGCAGAGAAAGTACAGTTGTGTACACTTACCATAAATGTTGATGTTGAAGTGTATTCACTGTTGCAGTCATTACATTTGGGTAATCTGCTGACAGGTTGTCCTCAGTGGGCTTGATTAACAAAGTATTGGGTACTGCGTCGGTTGCTGCCCTTCTTCCATGACGTCAGGTTGTCAGGGGGTATAAAACATGCAGCCGATGCCATTACATCAGTTTTTCTTGCCCAAGATGTCAGGTGCCCCCAAATGGGGAGCAAACTATATAAATATTATATATATATATATATATATATATATATATATATATATATATATACACACACACAATTTAAAACACAAAAAATATACCTCCAAACAAAAGCAAACACACCAAAAAGGCTTTTAAGCATAGTAAAAGAAAGGAGAGGTATAGTAAGAGAACAGGGGGCTGGAGGGTGAGTAACCAGGACTGCAACAGTGAATACACTCTAACATCTACATTTATGTTAAGTGTACACAACTGTACTATGTTCTTAGTGTTTCACTGTTGCAGTCATTACATTTGGGTAGAATCCCAAAGCTAGCATTGGGATGATGGATTTATACAGCATTAGGAGCAGCTATAAGGCCCTGCAGCACAGCAGTGGCAAAACCAGCTCTGGATTTAGAGAAGAGAGGTAAATGATAATGTTTGGTGAACGTATGAACTGAGCTCCAGGTAGCAGCATCTAGAATGTCTCTGGTAGGAACCCCTCTGAGAAAGGCTGCAGAAGTAGATGCAGCCCTGGTGGAATGAGATATGATCCCCTTTGGGGATAGGTTTACCATGGTGCATATAGCAGAAACGAATACAATGTCTTATCCATTTGGAAATGGTCTGCTTTGAAATAGCCTTTCCCTCTGCCCCTGCAGCAAATGCCACCAATACTTGTTCGGATTTTCTTAGAGATTCTGCCTGTTTAAGTAGAATCTAGGTTGTCTGTGTACATCCAATGAATGCAGAATCTGCTCACCCTTGTTCTGTGGACTGGGAAAGAAAGTTGGCAGATGAATGGCCCGATTAAAAGTCACACTGGATACCACCTTAGTCATGAAAGACGCACAGGTCCCGAGAGCCACTCTGTCCGGATGAAAAATAATGAAAGGCTCCACTGCCATAAGAGCCTGTAATTCTGAAATCCTTCTAGCTGAAGTGACTGCTAAAAGGAAAGCTGTTTTCCAGGAGAGAAATTTTAGGTTCGCAGTAGCAGCTGGCTCAAAAGGAGGGAGAGCGAGTTTTTCCAAAACAAAATTGAGGTCCCATGCAGGAGTTGGAGCTCTCCTGAGAGGTCTTAAATTCTGGCCCCTCTGAGATACTGCTTTAGCAGAGGACGAGAAAAGAGGGGAGGTTCTGTGTTGTAATGAGCTGAAATGGCTGAGGCATGAATTTTTATGGAAGAAAATGATAGGCCCTTGTGAAGCATCTCAGTTAAATATTGCAGAATCTGAGGAATGTTGGGCATTGCTGTGTTTATTCCTTCTGACTGGTTCCAGGCACAGAATCTTTTCCATTTGTCAGCATAAGATTTTCTAGTACTAGGCCTTCTAGCCTCCAAAATGACATCCATCACAGGTTTGCTGAGTGATGCCAAGGGTGAAATTAGTTGATTAGCCATGCTGCAAGATTCAAAGTTTGGAGCGGAGTGTGCAGAAGTTGGTAGTTCTGCTGAGACAGTAGGGTAAGGTGTCTGTGGCAGGTGCCTTGGAGGAAGGTGCGACACATTGCGCAGGAGTGGGTACCAGTGTTGGCGAGGCCAGTCTGGAGCAATCAGAATAATTTTTGGTTTCTCCTGACTTTTAGGAGAACATTGGAGAGAAGAGGCAGAGGGGGGGAAAGCATAGACTGATACAGCATCCACTTTCCAAGCTTTTTTGTGATGAACTCTTGTGCAGAATTTGTCCAACTGATAGTTCTGCGGTGAGGCAAAAAGATCTATGTCTGGACTCCCCCCACTTGTATGTCAACATGCTCAAAACTTGAGGTTCCAGTTTCCATTCGTGTGGTTCCATAAGATTTCGGCTTAGGTCGTCTGCCAGAGTATTTAGCTTGTAGTTGTATTTGGTAGGTCAAGGCAGTGTTACACAATGCCATGGCTAGTCTGCAAAGGGGGTAGTAATGTGTACCCCCCTACCGCATGTTTATGTGCCACATAACTGTGGCATTGTCTGTCTATCAGTTGTCCTGGATGAAGGTAGTCCTTGAAGGCTGTCAGCGCATTCTGTACAGCTAGCATCTCTTTCTGATTGATATGTAGGTGCATTTGATTTGGGCTCCATTTGACCTGAATGCACTTTCCTGCCAGATGAGCCCCCCTAAGCATAGTCCGTTGTGTCTGTAGTTAAAGTTTGGGCAGCAAGGGGTGGAGTGAATGGCAGTCCCTTGTTTTGGTGGCAGACCTCTGCCCACCATAGGAACTCTAGCTGCAGGCAAGGTATGATAGGAATCATTGTTTCCAGGCTGTGACAATGTTGACTTCATAAACTTTTTAAGTACCACTGAAGTTTCCTCATATGCAGTCTTGCATATGGAATTAGAACAATGCAAGAGGCCATGAACCCCAAGGCTTGCAGAATTTGTCTTGCAGATAGCAGGGTTTTTGTGGCCACCTGTTTGAAGTAAGTCACCAATTGAATTTGCTTTTCTGGCATAAGATGAGTCATCTGGGCAGTTGTATTCAAGCTTGCACCCAGGAATGTAATTTTTTTTAGAGGGTACCAGTTCTGATTTCTTTTCGTTTGTGGTGTACCCCAGACAAGTTAGAACCCTTTTTACAAATGCCAGACGCTTTAGAAGAATGTCCTTGTTTTCTGCCTGAATTATACAATCGTCCAGGTATGGATATATTTGAATATTTCTTTACCTGCAAAATGCAATTACTGGAGCAGGGCACTTTGTGAAGACCCTGGGCGCAGTAGTTAAGCCAAAGGGCAGTGCAGAGAACTGGTAATGCAAGTAGCCTGCTTTGAAGCAGAGGTATCTTCTGCAAGATTCCTCACTGGGATATGCAGGTAAGCCTCCTTTAAGTCTAGAGTTATCAACCAGGCATCTTTGCCTAGCATAGGTAGTAACTGTTGAAGAGTCAGCATCTTGAATTTTGGAATGTCCAGAAATGTGTTTAGAGTGGATAAGTCCAGAATTGGATGCCATGATTTGTCTTTTCTGGATACCAGGAAAAGTCTTGAAAAAAACCTTGTCCCTTTTCCTCTTCTGGTACTGGCTGAAAAGCCCCGATATTCATGAGGGACAGAATTTGCTGCTGGGCATCTGCCCACTGATTTGGGGGCAGATCTGGCCATCGGTTTGGTATTGGCAATGTGTGGAAACGAAATCTGTATCTCCAGGATACTATATTTAAAACCCATTTGTCCTGGGTAATAAGCTGCCACTTTCGTGCATGAAGTGCCAGTTTTCCCACCAAAGGGGCGGCTAAAAGGCAAGTGCTTGGTGATTGTAGAGGGGAGTCATTGAGACTGTTTACCATAGGGAGGTGCCTTGTTGTTCCCAGTTTTGGAGGTGGAGACACCCTATTGTTTTGTTCTAAAAGTTACCAGGAACAGGTACAAACCACGACAATAGAAGCAGCCAAATAATCCACCACTTTGTTTTAATACGAATAATACGAATTCTATTTAAACAACACAGTAGGACAAGCGATTTCGCCTGATAAATATCAGGCTTTATCAAGACAAATTGTAAAACGGATGTGCTCACATTTAAATACTACAAACAATTAAAAACCTTAATTGGTTCATAACAATTACAAACCAATTGGGTACATTTTAAAGTGCTAATGCTTGGTGAACTACTGTACAAAGTTGTTGCTAAAATGTTGGATGAATACTTCAATGTTAAATAAAAAACTTAATCAGTACTTATTCATAAATCGAAGTACCTAAATTAAATAAAACAAGACTTTACCTATAGTGTTAATGTCAACTAATGCTAAATAATACTGAATAGTTGTGTGCTTGTGCAACTTGTGAACAACCAAGTTTATGAAAGCCTCCTAAATATAAAGAAACAGTCAGTACTCTAAAATAAATCGACTGATACTTCAAAGCAGATCGATTACTTTAAAAAAACCATAAAAATCTTAAAAATATTAAAAATACATTAAAAGAATCCATTGAAAAATGTTTTTGAGAGGAATATGTTAAAAAAACCATGAAATGCCACATCTTGCTAATGTAAACATAACACACTTTCAAATAAGCTGCCATCATAAAATGTTAATCCATGAAATAGCAAAAGCCGAAAATGTAAAAAATAATAAAAAATGTAAAAAATAAACAATTGGGAATGTTAAAATTAAATGTAAAAATTAGCTAGTCTTACAAAGAAATATAGTTTAACTAAATGAACAACAACAATAGGCAAGAAAGGTTAAAAGGAAACAATACTTGATACCCCATATACATATAGTATTTGAAACTGTTTTAACCTCATTAACATTCTAAAATTCATCTATTAAATCTTAATCAATAAATCATACATAGTAAATAAATAAATAAATAAATAGATTAAATATAAAATGTTGAATATTAAATATTAAATACTTAAAATATATGTGTGTGTATGTCAAATATGAATGTTGTTACAACCTGGCTCGTCTAATTTTTAACACACTTTTGATACTAATTGCGTCATTCATTCCTGGGGGTTTCGTGGCGTTTAACCTAATCTGCCATAATAATTCTTTGTATTCTAAAGAAGCCTCCCATTCACCACCTCTAGGGTTCTGTAACACCTGTTCTAGAACCAGAAACTTTAAAGACATAGTGGAACACACTAAAGAATGCTTGTAAAATGCATTTGATTCTTTCTTACTATTAATTTCATATAAGTGTTCATAAACTCTTTTACGAAGTGTTCTTTCTGTCTTCCCAACATAGAATCCAGAGCAGCTTGCACAGAAGCCTAGATATACTAAACCTTTTGTGGCACAATTGTAATAGTTCATAGGAGTTATTTTAAAGTTTCTAGAAGCAATGTAATACTTACTGTCATTATAAATATAAGGACATTGCCTACAAACTCCACATTTGTAAGTTCCCACTTAGGGTTTGTGGGTGAGGGAAGTCATTATATCCTGTCTCTCAAAGTGGTGGATTATTTGGCTGCTTCTATTGTCGTGGTTTGTACCTGTTCCTGGTTTCTTTGTGCTTTTGGTTGAATTCGGAGTTGTTTTGCTAACCATGACTGAAAGAGCCAGCCAGTCCGACTTTGATACGACACCCTGCATTCTCAAGGATGTGCCAGATGACGTCCCCGTAACCCGGGAAGAATTTCGCCAGGTTAACCTTTTATCTCAGTTGACTGCCTCTTTGAGGCAATCGGACACGAACGAGGTTCCGTGCAACCAACTACAAGGGCTTGAAAAGAGCAAAGGTGCCAGTAACGCAAATGGTAAAAAGCAGTCAACGCTTACTGCTTTTAAACCGGCAATGCAAAGAGGAGCTGACGAGGGATTGAACAACTTGCCTTCCACCTCAACAGGTGGTGTGGAGGCGACTATGGCAACTTTTAACTTCAACGCTTGGACAACCAAGCAGTTTGCTTTCAAATCAGGTACTTTTTTACGTTACGACGTTGACAATGAGCCTACTGTTGACAAATTTAAACTATTCAGTGACAAATTATATGCATACAAGGCAACACAACTTGAAGTAGATTATTTAGCTGAATGCCTTCGAGTTCAGAGAGTTCCCAAAGGCCTTCGTTGCACTAAATTTCCCAACAATGCAACACCAGGGTCTACATTATTTAAAGATTTGACAGAACTTTTTAACAAAACAGGGTTGGAAATGATTAAATATATGTTAAAAGACTATGAATCCAAACTTGGTACATTATTAGTGGACTTGAATAAATTAAACAATGATGTGGTTACTGACATTAATTTTGCACAGGTCAAGAGAGATTATGACCATGTTTTTCACGATGTTGACCAACACTACATTAAGATTGTGAACCGAAAGGTTAGGAAATTGGAAAGAGACCTTAATGAGTACAAGAATGGTATTGCATACCAACCTGCTCACAAGTTAAACTATAACACAAACAACAGATTTAATAGTGTGGATAACATTGATTCACCGGTAGATGGTCCACGTAGAAGTGAAAGACTTGCACAAAAATCAAATTAAAATGCTAGAAATGGGCAACAGGTTTTTCAATTTCCCCCAGGCAGGACCAACAACAGGGGTCCTTTCTACCAGCAAAGGAGCTGGGTCAACCAACAGAGGTAGTACCACACAATGGGGGAGAACAGTTAGCTTTAATTACAAAGAATGTGTTTGATACAGTAAGTGTTCCTTACTCAATTATTTCCAAGAACAACTTCAAAGTGTACAATTTTACTGACATGGAGATTAGTAACGTACATTTTGACTTATTTACCAAAGGCTTTCATTTTGTGCCCATGCGTCCTTTGGATGTCACAAAAACAATTTTAGAATTAAAATTGTTTACTAGGAAATTAAACCTGAACATTTGGTTTTAAGGGCAGGAACATGTACAAGGAAAATTCTCAAGAGCAAGCACATTCAACCCACCCCTACACCCAGTACTGAAAACTTTTGAGGAACTAGTAGAAGGGGACATCCGGAATAATTTTAATGTTAATACTTCTAAAGTGCAGAATTTATCGTCAGAATGTTGGCAATTAATTAATCTTATGAAAGCGGATAGGATAAGAATCATGAAGCCAGACAAAGGGGGGGGGGTAGTTTTGATGTATGGTTGTAACTACGAGGCAGCAATGTTTGACATCCTACATGATTCTGAGCAAAATACTATCACTTCTATTAATAAAGTTAACATTGCGTATTCAAAGATTAAGTACATTTTACATGATAATTTAATGCAAGGAGCCATCAATGAAAAACTATTCAACTTTTTACTTGTGAACAAACCAGTTACCCCCAACAATGTTTGGAATTCCCAAAGTACATAAAGGGTTGAACCCTTTGAAGTTCAGGCCGATTGTAGCTGGGGGGGGGGGGGGTATCACTGAACCTCTCGGCAAGTTCATTGACATTTCCTTGAAGAAGATAGTTAGATCTTTAAAGTTTGTGTGTAAAGATTCTTGGGAATTTTTAAAAAATGTTAAAACAGAGTTATATGAACAAACCAAATATCTAGTGACTATTGATGTTGTTGAACTCTTCCCAAGCATTCCACATTTAGAAGGTTTAGAGTTATTCAATGATTTTTTTGGTGATGTCAGGTGAATTTAATGCAAATGTTTTCAGACTGATGGTTGAGTTTATGGAGCTGATTTTGAATAATAATTATATATTCTTTAATGGTGAATTGTTTAAGCAAATGAAAGGTGTGGCGATGGGCACTCCTTGTGCATCGGCGTATGCCAACATTGTGTTACACATGTGGGAAATGAAACATGTATTTGCTTCGACTTGGGCTAAGAACATAACCCACTATCAGCGTTTTCTGGATGACATTTGTGTATTTTGGAATGGTTCCCTACAAGAATTTAAAGATTTTTTTGAATACATTAATGAGACAACAAACTTTTTAAGATTCACATACAACATTAGTGATAGTATAGTAAATTATTTGGATGTACTGCTGGTGAAGAACCTACACACAGAAGGCTTCGAATCAACCATTTATAGGAAGCCTTCCTTTTCAAACTCATACCTCCATTTTGATAGTGGACATCCCTTAACACAAAAAAGAAAGATTTTGAAAGGCCAACTAATCAGAGCAGCGAGGATGTGTAGTACTACATAATTATTTTTAAAGGAAACGCAAACTCTACAAAAAATGTTTTTGGAAAGAAACTACCCCAAACGCTTATTTGAGAAAGTGTTTGAAGAAGTGAGCAACTCAAGATTAGATAGACACACACCATTGTTGGGTAAAGGCTCTAGTTTTCCCACAAAGTTAAACACCAATGAAGAGAAAGAAACCCATAACACATTTGTCCACACCTTTAATAATGATTCAACAAGATTTAGAGTACTTACTTTAAAATATTGGCCTGTTTTAAAATCAAATGATGAAATTAGGAATTTTACAGCAGTACAACCTAATTTCGTTAGTACCAGAAACATTAACTTAAAAGGTTTATTTGAGAGACAGGATATAATGACTTCCCTCACCCACAAACCCAAAGTGGGAACATACAAATGTGGAGCTTGTAGGCAATGTCCTTATATTTATAATGACAGTAAGTATTACATTGCTTCTAGAAACTTTAAAATAACTCCTATGAACTATTACAATTGTGCCACAAAAGGTTTAGTATATCTAGGCTTCTGTGCAAGCTGCTCTGGATTCTATGTTGGGAAGACAGAAAGAACACTTCGTAAAAGAGTTTATGAACACTTATATGAAATTAATAGTAAGAAAGAATCAAATGCATTTTACAAGCATTCTTTAGTGTGTCCCACTATGTCTTTAAAGTTTCTGGTTCTAGAACAGGTGTTACAGAACCCTAGAGGTGGTGAATGGGAGGCTTCTTTAGAATACAAAGAATTATTATGGCAGATTAGGTTAAACGCATAAAACCCCAGGAATGAATGACGCAATTAGTATCAAAAGTGTGTTAAAAATTAGACGAGCCAGGTTGTAACAACATTCATATTTGACATACACACACATATATTTTAAGTATTTAATATTTAATATTCAACATTTTATATTTAATCTATTTATTTATTTACTATGTATGATTTATTGATTAAGATTTAATAGATGAATTTTAGAATGTTAAAGAGGTTAAAGCAGTTTCAAATACTATATGTATATGGGGTATCAAGTATTGTTTCCTTTTAACCTTTCTTGCCTATTGTTGTTGTTCATTTAGTAAAACTATATTTCTTTGTAAGACTAGCTAATTTTTACATTTAATTTTAACATTCCCAATTGTTTATTTTTTACATTTTTTATTATTTTTTACATTTTCGGCTTTTGCTATTTCATGGATTAACATTTTATGATGGCAGCTTATTTGAAAATGTGTTATGTTTACATTAGCAAGATGTGGCATTTCATGGTTTTTTAACATATTCCTCTCAAAAACATTTTTCAATGGATTCTTTTAATGTATTTTTAATATTTTTAATATTTTTAAGATTTTTATGTTTTTTTTAAAGTAATCGATCTGCTTTGAAGTATCAGTCGATTTATTTTAAAGAGTACTGACTGTTTCTTTATATTTAGGAGGCTTTCATAAACTTGGTTGTTCACAAGTTGCACAAGCACACAACTATTCAGTATTATTTAGCATTAGTTGACATTAACACTATAGGTAAAGTCTTGTTTTATTTAATTTAGGTACTTCGATTTATGAATAAGTACTGATTAAGTTTTTTATTTAACATTGAAGTATTCATCCAACATTTTAGCAACAACTTTGTACAGTAGTTCACCAAGCATTAGCACTTTAAAATGTACCCAATTGGTTTGTAATTATGAACCAATTAAGGTTTTTAATTGTTTGTAGTATTTAAATGTGAGCACATCCGTTTTACAATTTGTCTTGATAAAGCCTGATATTTACCAGGCGAAAGTGCTTGTCCTACTGTGTTGTTTAAAGAGAATTCATATTATTCGTATTAAAACAAAGTGGTGGATTATTTGGCTGCTTCTATTGTCGTGGTTTGTACCTGTTCCTGGTTTCTTTGTGCTTTTGGTCTAATTCGGATTTGTTCTAAAAGTTCCTTGTGACTGAAACCTGGAGCCTTTGGAATGTCTGGATTTGACTTGAGCGGCTCTCGAAGGGACTGGAAAGGACCAGTTCTTAGTAGGCCAGTGCCTACTAAATCTTGGAGGTTGCACTTGTAAAAAATCTTTCACAGTTTGCATAGATTTAGCTTTATCTTCCATCTTTTTTAACACTTCAGCTTTATTACAAAATAGACGGTCCTGTTGTAAAGGAGCATCCAAAAATTTTGCTTTAACATGGTCAGGCAGAGTTGGCTCTGAGCCAAGCATGCCTTCTTAGCACAGATCCAGTTACAGCAGCCCTGCAAGAGGCCTCCAAGGTATCAAAACTACATTGCAAAGTATGTTTTCCAACTTGTTCAGCTGAATGTAATAAATCCTGCAAATCTTTATTTTCCACAGTCAGAGATTAACATCATTTTCTGTTTTATTCCCATGATATGCTGCTGATATTTAAGCATATAAAATTGACAGCTTAAAGCCCTGATTGTCAAGGTTGCAGACGTGTAAATCTTCTTACCCCATCTGTCCAGCACCCTGGAATCTCTATCAGAAGGGGTAAGATTTTTAGCAGTAGAGGCCTTAATGCCCTTGGGACCCTGAGTAATGGTTTCAGGATCAGCAGTAGGGTTATTGAAAAGGAATTTGTGGGAGTCAGGACAACTGTAGTATCTGTCTGGCTTACTAGGAGCCGAGGCAGAGAATCAGGAGCCATACTAGAGTCTGAAAAAACATCATTCGCAATGTCTAGTAAAGGAGGTATAGCCAAAGGCCTATGCTGAGGAAGAAGAAAATCCCTAAGTCTCTTTTTAGATTCTGAGAAATCTTGACTTTCCCAATGGAAATGTTCCCTTAAGGTATGTAAAGTTTCTCAAAAAGAGAAATCCTCAGGGAGAGAAGCAGAAGGAATGGAATATTTTGCGTCATAGTCCTCATAAGTAGGTATAGATAAATCCTGTTCAGTAGAAGAATCCGAGGAAATAGAATCCTGATCAGAAGATTCATAATCAATGTCTTGCCTAGGCCCCTTAGCAGAACGGTGTCGGCTACCCCTGATCAAGGTAATTAAATCTTCATCCATTTTGATCATTTGCTTTTTATTCGTAGGGGCCTGCACACGTGGGCCCAAGCGTAGTTTTTTTAGACACAGAAGTAAATTTTGGCCTAAGTTTTGAAGATGGCGTCGGTTTAATATACAAATCCTTATGCCTGAAAACACCCTCAGAAGCCGGTGCCTGCACAGTGGCTCCGAACCCATTTAAGGTGGAGACATCCACAGGTTCAATACTTAAAGTATCTCGTGGCATACGGAACTCCGAATGGGTCTCAGCAGAGGCCTGCGAATCAAAAGTAGCGGGCATCAGGGGCTGCGAAAGCGCCTCACTGAGTACCGGCGAACTAGCGACTGGCTTAGGAAAAGCGAAGTAAGTTTTGGACCTCCACAGCCTGCCTTTTTCTGTGTGTTTTTTAGGTATTTCGGTAGTCGGATTTGCTAACAGACGTAATTTCTGGATAGTTAAATCGTGAACCAAAATAGTTAGAGGCAAAAATATACAGACGTTTAATAGTGCATTGATTAAATCTAGCACAAAACCGACAAGGTACATTATGATCAGGGCCTAGGCAAGGACTACAGTACAAATAAAAATCCTTATGAGGTATTTGCTTCCCACAAGTAATGCAAGTATTAACTTTTAATGACATCGGTAAGGAGCAAGAAAGTTTCCCCAATGGGGTACTTAGCTTTTAATTGAAGACTTCGATTCTGAAACTCGAAAACGAAAATTTCAGGAGTTGGCCGACCAGCACTTGCGAACTGCTTTTGTTTCGGGCACCGCACAGCAAGAAAGACTGATGTAATGGTGTCGGCTGCATGTTTTATACCCCTGACGACCTGACATCATGGAAGAAGGGACAGCAACGGACACAGGACCCAAGACTTTGTTAATCAGGCCAACTGAGGGCAACCTGCCAGCAGATTACCCAAATGTAATGACCAACAGTGAAACATGAAGAACATCTGAAAATGCAAGGAAGCAACAAAGAAACAATTTGCTGTAAAGGGGATGAATAGGAATGTGAAGGTAGGCAACCTTGTACAGTAATGCCATAAAAACCTGACGAAGAATGAGAGGAAAAAGTCTGAAGGGACAAGCATGAGGAAAGAAGAAAACTTCAAGAAGGTGTTGAGGTGTGAGAGGTCCAGAAATGGCCTCCAGAGACCATCCCTTCTGAGCTCTAGAAAAGTACAGTTTTGTACCTACCATAAATGTAGATGTTAGAGTGTATACACTGCTGCAGTCATTACACTTGGGTTATCCAGCAGTCAGGCGGTTCCCCAGTCAGCCTGAGTTCCAAAGTCGTGGTCCGGCGTTGATTGCTGTCGCCTCCTCCCAGACGTCAGTGCGGCAGTGGTATACAAGATGCAGCCAACACCATTTTCTTCAGGTTTTCTTGCCCCAGATGTCTGGTGCCCCCAAATATGTAGGCAATTCAAAAGTACAGTTTTGTACCTACCATAAATGTAGATGTCCAATAGGTATGCAACTGCAGTCCTGACATATGGGTTGTCCTGCCTCAGGCAGCCCTTCGGTGGGCCGGATTCCAAAGTCTGGGTCCACGCGTCGGCTGATGTCGCCCTTTCCCCAACGTCAGAGCGCCTGGGGTATAAAAGCGTCAGCCGACGCCATCTTCTTCAGTGTTTCTTGCCCCAGATGCCAGGTGCCCTCTAAGGAAGGCTAAATTTTGAAAATAGAGAAAAAATTCCAGACAAGTACAACAACATAAAAAACAAATACACTATAAAAGATTACCCCAGGTAGCTAAAATGAGGGGTAGAAACCCAAAAGAATACCACAGAGGGGTAGGTGGGAGGGAAAACCTGACTGCAGTTGCATACCTGTCGGACATCTACATTTATGGTAGGTACAAAACTGTACTATGTCCTTCAAGGATGCAACTGCAGTACTGACATATGGGTTGAATACCATAGCCAACCTGAGGGTGGTAGGCACTAAGACAAAGATGGTGTAGCTAAAATGCCCTGCAGGACTGCAGAAGCAAATCCTGCTCTGGATCTGGAATATAAAGGCAGGTTGTAATGTTTGGAAAATGTATGCACAGAGCTCCATGTAGCAGCTTCTAAAATGCCCTTTGTTGCCACTCCTCTTAAAAAGGCTGTGGAGGTGGCTGTAGCTCTGGTGGAATGTGGTCTGATGTCAGATGGCACAGTTTTTCCATGAAAAGAGTAGCAGAATCGAATGCAATTTCCAATCCATTTAGAAATTGTCTGTTTGGAAATTGCTTTTCCCTGCAATCCAGCAGCGTAAGCTACAAAAAGCTGGTCAGATTTTCTGAAAGACTTTGTTCTGTCCAAGTAGTAGCACAACTGTCTGTGCATGTCCAATGTGTGCAGAAGTCTCTCTCCTTTATTTTGAAGATTGGGAAAGAAGGTAGGCAGGTGAATAGCTTGATTCAGGGACACCCTGGATACCACCTTTGGCATAAATGATGGATTGGTTCTCAAACTCTGTCCTGATGAAAAATGAGAAATGGTTGTATTGCCATAAGGGCCTGTAGCTCAGAGACTCTTCTTGCTGAGGTTACTGCCAGAAGGAAAGCTGTCTTCCAAGACAGAAATTGCAACTCTGAAGATGCTGCTGGTTCAAAGGGAGGAAGAGTTAATTTTTCCAGCATGAAGTTGAGGTCCCATGCAGGTACTGGTGGTTTCCTTGGAGGGTTGATGTTCTTTATACCTCTTAGAAACCGTCTTAGCAATGGGTGAGAAAATACAGGCGGATCAGTGTTATATTTGGCAGATATTGCTGAAGCATGTATTTTTATGGAAGAATATGAAAGGCCATTGTGGAGCATTTCAGCCAAATATTCTAGGATCTGTGGAATGCTAATCACTGATGGGTCTTGACCCTTTCTGCTGTTCCAGATAAGAAATCTCTTCCATTTTGCAGAGTATGTTTTTCTAGTGGAAGGTCTGAGCGCCTCCAGGATGATATCTTTTACCCTTTTGGAAAGTGTATCCTGAGGAATAGTCATGGAATCTTCCAAGCTGTCAGCTTCAATGTTTTCAAGCTGGGGTGTAGTGTCCTGTAATTGTGCTGCGTCAGAAGTGGCCATTGAGGAAGGAGCCACGGATTGGTGTGTGTCAAGCTCCGTAGCAGTGGGTACCCAGTGTTGTCTTCACCAGTCTGGAGCTATCAGTATGACTTTCGGTTGCTCTGTCTTGATCTTTAGTAACACCTTGGTCATCAAAGGAAGAGGTGGGAAGGCATAGAGAGTTCCAACTGAAGGAGAGAGCGTCCACCTTCCATGCTTGACGATAGTACGTCCTTGTGCAAAACTTTTTCAGATGGTGATTGAGGTGGGAGGCAAAAAGGTCTATATCCGGCCTTCCCCATGCTTGAGTTATTTGTAAGAAAATGCCTGGATGCAACATCCATTCGTGTGGATCCATGATGTTTCTGCTTAGGCTGTCCACCAGAACATTGTCCTTCCCTGGTACAAACTGGGATTGTAGCTCTATTTTCAATTTCAGGGAAATATCCCAGAGATTCATTGCCAGTCTGCAAAGAGGGTAGGAATGGGTACCTCCTTGCTTGCTTATGTACCACATAACTGTGGTACTGTCTGTCTTTATTAGTAAATGGCCCTGATGCATGAACTTTTCGAAGGCCTTGATTGCATGCATCACTGCCAGCATTTCTTTTTGGTTGATGTGCAGGTGCTTTTCTTTTTGTGTCCATTGTCCTTGAATGCATCTGCTCTCCATGTGCGCCCCCCCACCCATGGTCTGAGGCGTCTGTTATGGTTGGACTTGTATGAGGCTTGCTGAAAGGCAGACCTTTGTTTATCTGGCTTGCTTGAGCCCACCACAGAAATTCCTTTTGAAGGCATGGAATGAGTGGGATCAATGCTTCCAGACTGTGGCTGTGTTGAGACCATAGACTTTTTAGATACCATTGTAGTTTCCTCATATGCAGCCTTGCGTGTGGAATCAGAAGAATGCTAAATGCCATGAAACCCAGGGCCTGCAGGATTTTCCTTGCAGTCATCTAGGTGTGTGTTGCCAATTTTCTGAAGTATTCTGGTAATTGTTTTTGTTTTTCTTTTGTCAGAAACGCCATCTGGGTGTTTGTGTCCAGTGTGGCACCCAGGAAAGGTATTTGTTGGGATGGTACGAGACTTGATTTCTGAGTATTGACTGTGTATCCCAAGGCCTGCAGTAGGCGAATGACATAGTCCAAGTTTTTTAACGAGGCTTGTTGGCTGTCTGCTTGTATGAGGCAGTCGTCCAGGCAGGGATAAATTTGGATTCCCTGAAGTCTGCAATGTGCAATTACTGATGCCAGGCATTTCGTGAACACTCTGGGCGCAGTAGATAAGCCAAAGGGCAATGCTGAGAATTGATAATGCTCTGATCCTGCAAGAAATCTGAGGTATCTTCTGCAATTTGGTCGTATGGGGACGTGCAGGTATGCCTCCTTGAGATCTAGAGTTACCAGCCAAGACTCCTTGCCCAGCATGGGAAGAAGCTGCTGTAGGGTCAGCATTTTGAATTTTGGGACAATGAGGAATGTGTTTAAAGCGGACAGGTCGAGAATAGGCCTCCATTTTTTCTCTTTTCTTGGTACCAGAAAGAGTCTGGAGTAAAATCCCTTCCCTTGTTCCATAGATGGTACCTATTCCACAGCTCTCATTCTTACTAATTGAGCTATTTGTTTTAGAGCTTCTATCTTTTGATTTGGTGGTAGGTTTGGCATTCCTCTTTTTCCTGGTAGAGTATGGAAATGAAACCTGTAACCTTGGTCTATAGTCTGCAAAATCCACTTGTCCCTTGTGATGTAATGCCAGTTCTTTGAAAATAAGGCTAGCTTTCCGCCTAAGGGTGCTGCTAGCTGTTCCCTGGTAGGCGGTGCCAGAGCCAAGTCACTGTGATTGTCCTGTTGCAGTGGTAGTGGCTGTGTCTGTGCCTCGCTGGTTGTTGCCCTGCCACTGGCGTCCCCTGTAGGCACCCCTGGATTGATTTCTGCCTCTTGAACGCCTATTCCTGCCTCTCTGAGCTTTAGAAGAGTCTGGAAAGGACCAATTTGGAGGGCCAGTTCCTGCTAAACCTTGGAGGTTGCACCTGTAAGAAATCTTTCACTGTTTGTACAGACTTTGCCTTCTCTTCCATTTTCTTCAGTACCTGCTGAGCTGGAGAACCAAATAAATTGACCTTGTCCATGGGAGCATCTAATAGTTTTGATTTGACATGGTCCGGCAAGGCCTGTTCTTTCAACCATGCATGCCTTCTGATAACTGTGCCAGTCATGGCTGATCTAAAGGAAGCCTCCAGTGCATCATAGCCGCATTTTAAAGAATGGTTACTAACTTGCTGAATGTTATGCACCATTTCCAGAACATATTTCTTATCTAAAGAATCATCAGAGGACAGTTTCTTAGTTAACTGATCAAGCATAAACTCCTGGTATTGGATCATATGAAACTGACAGTTCAGGGCCCTAGCTGACAAGAGTAGCAGAGGTGTATACTTTTTTACCCCATCTCTCTAAGGACCTGGATTCCCTTTCAGAGGGGAGGGGATTTTTAACAGAGGTAGATGCTACTGCCTTAGGCCCCTGGGAGATAGTCTCGGGATCTGCAAAAGGAGCCTTGTATAAATGGTGATGTGTGTCCGGGACCCTGTAGAACCTATCGGGCTTAGCAGGGGCTGGAGGTAAAGAATCAGGAGCAGTACAAGCATCATTAAATGCATCATCTACAACAAAAAGAACTGGAGGTATAGCTAAAGGCCTATGCTGTGGTAAATGCAAGAAGGTCCTAAGCCTTCTTCTGGAGTCTGAAAAGTCTTGGCCCTGCCACTGAAATTGTTCCCTCATGGCATGTAAGGTTTCCCCAAAGGAAAATTCCTCAGGTGGACAGGCAGAAGGAATCGACTCTTCAGCATCAGAGTCTTCGTAAGGAGAATAAGGAGCCTCTGGAGGGTCTGTATTGTCTGAATCATCAGAAGAATCATCCGTGGACACTGGCTCAGGGGGCTCTGCTCTAGGTCTCTTCTCTGGGGGTGGCTGAGAGGCCCTGTCTGGATGAGGTTGGGATCCCCTTATTAAAGAGATGAGATCCTCTGCCAGAGAAAGCATTTGGGAACTGGAGCTGGGCCTGTGAGAGGGGGGCTTAACAGGCACAGACTTAGTAGTTTTGGCTGCTTTAGCCCTGGCAAAAGCCTTAATGGACATGGCTGCAGGAGGCCTAGCAGCTCCACGTGCAGGGGTTGAAACATCCAAGGGAATAGTGTCCGATAATTCCTGTGTGACCACAACAGCAGGTTGTATTTCAGAAGCCAATTCTACCAGGTTAGAAGAGGCCTCGGTAGAAGGCATGGTTTCGGCTGAAACAAGGACCGCTTGCTCGGTTTCGGCCGAAACCGAGACACTCGCGGTTTGCTTAACCGCGTTTCGCGAAACAGCGGACCGCGTCGGTCCTTTTCTTTGCGTTTTTTGGCAATTTGTGTAGTCGGAGGATCCGACGGCATAATATACGCAAAATCAGAACCGAAAAACTGCTCAGCAAACTCCGACCAACGTCTAAGCGTCCGTCGGTTAAAAGAAGCACAGGCTAGACAAGCTGCTACGTCGTGGTCTGGGCCTAAACAAGGTAAGCAGTAAGAGTGGAAATCTTTATGAGGTATTTGTTTCCCACAAGTTAAACAGTTATTCACTTTTTCTGACATCGGCTGAGGCAAGAAAGAGTCCCCAACGGGGTACTTAGCTTTTTAGAAGTCTTGTAGTATTCGGTAGTAGTAATCTCTGGATCTGACCGACCGGCACTTGCGAACAGCTTCTGCTTCGGGCGCCACGCTGCAAGAAAGACTGAGGAAAATGGCGTCGGCTGATGCCTTTATACCCGAAGAACTGCAGCTATGATGTCGGGTGAAGTGCGACACCAGCCGAAGCCAGACCCAGACTTTGGAATCCGGCCGACCGAAGGGCTGCCTGACGACAGGACAACCCATTTGTAAGGACTGCAGATGCATCCTTGAAGGACATCTTCCCTGCGCTCTTCCCTCATCAGGCCAATAACGGAGTACAATGCCCCTTTTGGTATGCACCTCTAAAAGCAACTGCAACAATTGGAGAGACCACAAAGGTTCCTCAAGGAAAATTCAAGGTCTTCAGCATCTGTCCTACGTGGATCATCTGAAATCACTGTCATTTTACTCTTTCATACAGACTACTCGGAGGCTATCTCTGCCTTGCATATACAAGGCAATCATTGATCCTGCTTTATTGGAAATGCTACATATCCACAAGTCAAATGGTACATGGTTAACTCACTCTAAAGACTTTAACCTGGTATGTGATATTTATCAGAGCCTGCTGGAGTGACAGATTGGTCTCCCAGAAGTTACCATACCTTTGAAACAGACTCCCACTTCATATCAGACCGTCCACCTAATTGGCCCTCTTCAAATGCAATATGGACAATTGGATGGGTAACCGTAAACTCACCCTGGGGGTCCCACCTGTGTCCCGACAGGGCAACAGGTGCTGATAATGGAAATAAGGGTAGAAGTTGGCTAGGCTTGCAAGGTTCCTAGGGTCATTTAACCTAGTAACTTCCTAAGATTCAATAAGTCCTGAAGGACCTCTGGGAATAAATGCAGCTGTTCCTGAGGAAGGTGAGGAATGCCCATGAAAGCAGGAAGAGATTTCAAGACCAAGAAATAACTATTTTGACTACTGGAAAGAAACCATGTGTACTGAGTCATGTTTCCCTAAACTAGAAGAGACAAAGAAAGATGAAGGGAAACAGGAATAAGGCTGTGGCAAGAGTGATAGTCACAGACTACCTGGCTTGTCAGGAAAGGGGTGCTTCTAGGAAGGAACAGATTGAGAAGTCTTTGGTGGAGGAAGCATCTTACCACCCCTTTTTAGCCTTAGATGGAAGAGTGTGAGCCTGTTTTTGCACGAAAGCAGTCATGGAGGGCTAATTTATGTGAAACTTTGGTATAGGTGAGACAAAAATGTGTTTCAGATCCAGTAGCTCCTTACCTTACTCCTTCAAAGACTTAAATATATCAACAGCAGCAGAACCAAACAAAGCTTTATTATCCAGAGGAGCATCCATTAACTTAGCTTTAATGTCATCTGGCAATGGTTGAAGTTTTAACCAGGAATAACTCTTCAAAATACAGCCTAATGCAGCTGCCCTAGAAGGTGCTACACTTAACTGAATGTCTTGCTAACTGAAAAGAAGCTCCTAATAAGGATAAGGCATTCGTTTTCCCTTCTGAATCAGGAAGATCAGAAATAACTCGAGTGGCCTGTGAAAGAACAACCAAAGCACATCTGGTCATTAATAAAGTACAGTTTTGTACCTGCCATAAATGTAGATGTTCGAGTGTTCACACTGCTGCAGTCATTACACTTGGGTTATCCTACCGTCAGGCAGTCCCCCAGTCGGCCTGAGTTCCAAAGTCTTGGTCCGGTGTCGGTTGCTGTCGCTTCTTCCCTGACGTCATTGCGCCAGGGGAATATAAGATGCATCCAACGCCATTTTCTTCAGTTTTTCTTGCCCCAGATGTCAGGTGCCCCCAAGTAGGTAGGCAATACATATTGCTAATCAAAAATATACAATAAAAACAATACCTTCAGTTACCAGCAAATACACCCCAAAGGTTGTATAGGACAGAAAGGTATAGATAAGTCCAGCTAGTTCAGAGGGAATGGCGGGAGGGTAACCTGGACTGCAGCAGTGTGAACACTCGAACATGTACATTTATGGTAGGTACAAAACTGTACTATGTTCATCATGTTACACTGCTGCAGTCATTACACTTGGGTAGAATTCCCAAAGCTGAGGTTGGGTGGCTGGTCTATAGAGAGTTAGGATTGGCTATGAGGCCCTGCAGAACTGCAGTGGCAAATCCTGCTCTGGATTTAGAGTAAAGAAGCAGATGGTAATGCTTGGTAAAGGTGTGCACTGAACTCCAAGTTGCAGTCTCCAAAATTTCCTTGGTAGGTACTCCTCTGAGAAAGGCTGTTGAAGTGGCTATTGCCCTGGTGGAATGTGGTCTAATGTTATTTGGGACTGATTTTCCATGCTGTGTGTAGCAGTACCAAATACAGTGGCCTATCCATTTGGATATAGTCTGCTTTGAGATAGCCTTGCCCTGTGATCCTGCAGCACATGCTACTAACAGTTGCTCAGTTTTCCTGAGAGCCTTTGTTTTGTCCAAGTAGAAGCGTAGCTGCCTGTGTATGTCCAAAGAATGCAGAAGTTTCTCCCCTTTATTCTGGGGGTTTGGATAAAAAGTTGGCAAATGGATGGTTTGGTTAAGAGCCACACTAGATACCACCTTTGGCATAAAGGTAGGGTTTGTCCTTAAAGATACCCTGTCCTGATGAAAAATTATAAAAGGTTCCACTGCCATTAATGCCTGTAGCTCTGAGACTCTTCATGCTGAAGTTACTGCCAGGAGCAGAGCGGTTTTCCATGATAAAAATTTTAGATCGGCTTTATTGGCTGGCTCAAAAGGTGGTAGGATCAGTTTTTCCAAAACGAAATTGAGGTCCCAAGTCTGTGTTGGTGCTCTCCGGGGCAATCTTATGTTTTTAGCCCCTCTGAGGTACTGCTTTAGCAAGGGATGAGAGAATAAAGGAGGATCCATGTTGTAATGTGCTGAAATGGCAGCGGCGTGGATCTTAACTGATGAGAAGGATAGGCCTCTGTCCAGCATCTCAGTTAAGTATTGTAAAATCTGAGGAATGTTTGGAACAAGAGGGTCAAGTCTTTGAGCCTGGTTCCAAGTGCAGAACCTCTTCCATTTTTTCCGAGTAAGCTTTCCTGGTGCTAGGCCTCCTGGCCTCCAAAATGACATCCATAACAGCTTTAGAGAGAGGCGTTGTCTGTTTGACTAATGTATCTGCCATGCAGCCAGGTTTAGGGTTTTGAGCTGACCGTGCAGGATCTGATTGTTTTGTGAAGTCAGGTGTGGAATTTGAGGCAAAATCCATGGTGGGCCTTGAGCCAAGTTCCTTAAGATAGGGTACCAGTGCTGGCGTGGCCAGTCTGCAGCAATCAGGATCATCTGTGGTTTTTCTTGTCTGGCTTTTCGGAGTACCTTTGAAAGGAGAGGCAGTGGCGAAAAGGCATAAACTTTTAGGTTTTTCCAGCTGAACAGAAGAGCATCCACTTTCCAAGCTCGTTTGTGATAAGTCTTTGTGCAGAATGTTTGTAGTTGGCAATTCAGTGGGGAGGCAAAAAGATCTATGTCTGGGCTTCCCCACTTTTGCATTACCATGTTGAAGATTTGTGGAGTCAATTTCCATTCGTGAGGGTCCATGATATTTCTGCTTAGATCATCTGCCAGAGTATTTTTCTTTCCTGGCAGGAATTGTGCTTGCAGGTGAACTTGATAAGTTAGAGCTGTGTTCCACAAGGTCATGGCTTGCCTGCATAGGGGATAAGAATGAGTGCCCCCTTGCTTGTTTATGTACCACATTACTGTGGTGTTGTCCGTCTTTAGTAGTAATTGTCCTGGATGTAGAAGGTCCTTGAAAGCTGTTAGGGCATTTTGAACAGCCAACATCTCTTTTTGATTGA
The DNA here is from genome assembly GCF_019279795.1 of Protopterus annectens. Lineage (NCBI taxonomy): Eukaryota > Metazoa > Chordata > Ceratodontiformes > Protopteridae > Protopterus > Protopterus annectens. The sequence goes on along the minus strand of NC_056747.1, from coordinate 346,895,271 downwards.
TGTGAAGATGCATCTGGTCTGTGGTCCACTTGCCCTGAATGCATTTTCCTGCCATGTGTGCTCCCCAGGCATAATCAGAAGCATCTGTTAGAGTTTGCCTGGCTGTGGGTTGGGTAAAAGGCTGACCCTTGTTTAGGTGACATGCCTGTGCCCACCATCGAAACTCCTACTGTAGGCAGGGAATCATTGGTATTACTGCTTCTAAACAGTGAGAGTGTTGAGTCCAAACACTTTTCAGGTACCATTGTAATTTCCTCATATGCAGTCTGGCATTAGGTATTAGTAGTATGCAGGATGCCATGAATTCCAGGGCCTGCAGAATTGTTCTTGCAGGGAGATGGGACTTTCTTGCCAGCAATTGAAAATATTGAGTTAGTTGAACTTATTTGTCTGGCGAGAGGTAAGCCATCTGGACCATTGTATTTAAGCTGGCACCCAGGAATATAATCTGTTGCGAGGGCACTAGTTTTGACTTCTTTTTGTTTACTGTGTACCCTAGAGAAATTAGCAACCTTTTTACAAACACTAGATGCTGTAGAAGAATGTCCTTCGTCTCTGCTTGAATGAGGCAGTCGTCCAGGTATGCATATATTTGAATTCCTTTTTGTCTGCAAAATGCAATTACTGGTGCCAGGCATTTTGTGAAGACCATGGGCGCAGTAGATAAGCCAAAGGGTAGTGCAGAGAATTGGTAGTGCATTGTACCAGCTTTGAATCTGAGGTATCTTCTGCAATTTTGTCTGATAGGGACATGCAGGTATGTCTCTGAGGTCCAGAGTAACAAGCCAAGCCTTCTTGCAAAGCATGGGTAGAAGCTGCTGTAATGTCAACATTTTGAATTTCGGAATATCCAGGTAAGTATTCACAATTGAAAGGTCTAGTATGGGCCTCCAGGCCTTGTCCTTTCTGGGGACCAGGAAGAGTCTTGAGTAAAATCCTTGTCCCTGTTGTGGTACTCTTTGAATAGCTCTCATGTCCATGAGGGCTGAAATTTGTTTTTGTGCCTCTGCCCATTGATTTTGTGGCAGCTCTGGCATTCCTTTTAGCCTTGGTAAAGTACGAAAGTGGAATCTGTAACCTTGAGACACAATATTCAGGACCCATTTGTCTTGGGTGATTGTTTGCCAGTTTTGAGAAAAAAAGTGCTAGTTTCCCCCCTAAGGGGGCTTTCAAAAGGGATGTGCTTGGTGTACGAAGGGGAAAGTCATTGTGACTGTTTCCTGTATGGTTGAGACTTGTCCTCACCACCTTTTGGGGTTGAGGTGCCCCACTGACATTGTCTGTTTGAGCCTTTGGGTTGAGATCTGCCTCTTGGGCGTCTGTATCTTCCTTCTCTGTGGCATGTCTGACACTGGAAAGGACCAAATCTTTGTTGGCCAATTTCTGCTAAACCGAGGTGGCTGTACCTGTAAGAAATCCTTGACTGCTTGCATAGATTTAGCTTTATCCTCCATTTTCTTTAACACCTCTTCTGCCTTAACACCAAACAAAGTATCATGCCGTAAAGGAGCATCCAATAATTTTGCCTTAACATGATCAGGTAAACTTTGCTCTTTTAACCAAGCATGTCTTTGTATCACAGAACCTGTAACTGCGGCTCTACAAGAGGCCTCTAAGGAATCAAAACCACATTGCATAGTATGTTTTTCCACCTGTTCAACTGCATGCAATAAATCCTGCATTTCTTTACAATCAGGAGCTTCTGTGCTTGCAAGCATTTACTGTTTTAACTGAGCCATTAAATATTGTTGGTACTTAAGCATGTGAAACTGGCAATTTAAAGCTCTTACTGCTAAGGTTGCAGAAGTGTATACTTTCTTCCCCCATCTATCCAAAGCTCTGGAATCTCTGTCAGAGGGTACTGGATTCTTTGCAATGGGAGCCTTAACCCCTTTTGGACCCTGGGAAATAGTTTCTGGATCAGCAGAAGGGTTTTTGTAAAGAAACTTGAGAGTCAGGGACTCTATAATACCTATCTGGCTTGGCTGGAGCAGGCGGCAAAGAGTCAGGAGATAAACTGGATTCAGAGAACACATCATCCACAATATCTAGCACAGGCGGAATAGCCAGGGGCCTGTGTTGAGGCAATAAGAGGAAATCCCTGAGCCTTCTCTGGGATTCTGAGTAATCCTGGCTTTCCCAATGGAAATGCTCCCTCATGTGGAGGACTGTCCAGGAGAATGCTGTACTTGTTTCTTTGTCTTTAATGGTACCTTTGTCTTGGCTGTTGTTTTAATGGTAAGTTGTGAAGGTCTGAAAACACCCTCAGAAGCAGATGCCTGCTCAGCGGCTCCAGACCCATCTGAGGGATTAGTTTCCATAGGCCCAATACGTTGAGTTTCCAGAGGCCTAGATGTCTCCACGTAGGAGTCGGCAGCGGCCTGTGGCTCTGAGGTTGAGGGTGTCAGTGGCTGCGAAAGCGCCTCACTGTGAACCGGCGACTGCTCTAGAAGAGGTTTCGTCGGTTTTGGACCTCGGATGCTTGTCTTTATCCTTGTCGTTGCGTTTTTTCGGTATTGAGGTCATCGGCTGATCCGACGGCATCTTATAAATGAACCTTCTGCCAAAGTAGTGCAAAGCAAAATCAAAACGCCTTTTTATAGTGCATTTGTTAAATCTAGCACAAAACCGACAGCTAGTGACGTCGTGATCAGGGCCTAGGTATGGAATACAGTAAGAGTGGAAGTCCTTATGAGGTATTTGCTTCCCACAAGAAATACAATTAACTTTTTCTGACATCGGTCTGAGGCAAGAAAAAAAAGTTTCCCCAATGGGGTACTTAGCTTTATTGAAGACTTCAGATCTGAAATTCGACTTCGAAAATCTCAGGAGTCGGCCGACCGGCACTTGCGAACTGCTTCTGCTTCGGGCACTGCGTGGAAGAAAGACTGGAGAAAATGGTGTCGGATGCATCTTGTATACCCCTGGCGCACTGACGTCAGAGAAGAAGCATCAGCAACCGGCGCCGGACCAAGACTTTGGAACTCAGGCAGACTGCGGGACTGCCTGACGGCAGGATAACCGAAGTGTAATGACTGCAGCAGTGTAACACGATGATCATGGAAAGCTACAGCAGCATTAGTATGGACCTTCCTCCCCAACTTTTCCATAGTCCTGCTTTCCTTATCAGACGGGAGAAGTGAAGTAGATGACAGTAATCTGGAAGGTTTATTAGAAGTCAGAGACCACAGCATGATCAGCTGGCTGACATCTAAAGAAATTTGCAATCCTTTGGCACTTTGTAAAAGCTGTCTTCTTATGGGCTGGGGGCTGACAACCTGGAGTTTGGGATGCAGAAAAAAAGCAACCAATAAGGAAGGCAAAACTGGAGGATCAGCAGAATTATAAGGGGACTGTTTGCAAAAGGTCATAGTATCTCTTCTGCAAATCACTAACCTAGGAACTATTGCATTTGAAAAACTCTGGAAACAGTTTCCCCAAAAGTAAACTCTTCTATGGGAGAATCGGTATCATTAGACTCCTCTTCTAGAGGAAGCATAATCCAGAGGAGAAGGCTCATCATCTGAAAAAAATTCTTCCTCAGAATATTCTTGTTCCCCAATTCCCTTTTGTAAAAAAAAAGGGAAAAAAAAAAAAAAAGTTATGTCTTACGATAATGTACCATCTGTGTTGTTGATCTTCATTCATTCATCACTGATGGGAATGTCGGTTCCGTCCTCGGAACAGAGTCGGCCTTGTACCAAAGCTCGTACCACCCAAAATCTTGCAAGCTAAGCTTTTACCCATAGTACCTTTCTCCCTGTTACCTCAGATCGAGTTTGTCCAATATTAGTGAAGCAGAGGCAGTTTCTGTGCAAGTAGCCTAACAACACTTGGACCCAAAGTATCCCCCAAGAGCCTTAGGAGGGGGAAGGAGAGTGGGACGAGATCAATGAATGAAGATAAACAACACAGGTCTTCATTCATTCATCACTGATGGGGCAGAGTCCCCAGCTACCTCATGCCACTTGGGTGGCCATTATGGAAGAATATTCCTGCGCACCATTGAGCCAAAAGAAGCTCTTCCTCTGGAGACCAAATCCAATTTGTAATGAATAATAAAGGTATGAGGAATAGCCCATGTTGCTGCTGCACATATATCATCCAAAGAAGCTCTCGAATTGAACGCCACAGGAGAAGCAGCCATGGATCTAGTGGAGTGAGCCTTGGTTCTCTATGGTATAAGTTTTTTTCATGATGATAAATGAAAAGTATACAATCTCTGAGCCATTTAGATAGGGTCACCTTAGAAATCGACTTTCCCATTTAGGACCAGAAAAGGAAATAAACAGTTGATCAGACTTGCACATTGATTTTCTTCTGTCCAGATAGAATCACAACGGTCTGTGTACATCTAATGAATGCAGACAGTACACTCCTTTATTAGAAAAATTCGGGAAAAAGACTGGAAGGTTAATAGCCTAATTAATGGAGAAATCAGAAATTACTTTGGGGAGAAAAGAAGGGATTGTCCAGAGCGATACTCTGTCTTTGTGGAAGATCAAATAGGGCCGTTTTATGCAAAGAGCGTGGAGCTCAGAAATTCGCCTAGCTGACGTCATTGCCACCAGAAACGGAGACTTCCAGGATTAAGAACTTGATGTCACAAGTCACTGCAGGTTCAAAAGGAGGTTGTGTCAAAGACTGTAGGACTAATGTGAGGTTCCATGGTTCTATAGGTTGTTTGTTTGGAGTTCTAATGTGAGAGATTCCTTTTAAAAAGGTTTTACAAAGACTATACAAGATCAAAGAATTCTCAAAACCATTATGGAAGTTTGAAATAGCAGCTAGATGGACTCGTATAGAAGAAGCTGCAGCACCATCTTCAAAGAAATTTGACAAATAATGTAGTACTACAGTAACAGGGACTGAGTACGGATCTAGTTTCTCTGCGGAGACCAAACTGAAAACCTCTTCCATTGGCAAGATAAAGTTTCCTAGTGGATGGCTTGAGGGAGGCCAGAATAATATCACGCACTGGGGAGGAAATGCTGTTCTGCCTGGCGATCAGCGGAAGCTGAGAAAAGTATATTTGTGTACACTTACCATAAATGTAGATGGTCGAGTGTATTCCCTGTTGCAGTCATCACATGTGGGTTATCCCTGCCAGGGTAGCCCTCGGCCGGCCCGAATACCAAAGGCCTAGTATTTCTGCATCGGTTACTATTGCTTCAGGACTGACGTCAGTAGTATAAAGTAAGGCAGTCGACGCCATTACATCCGTTTTTCTTGCCCTAACCTGTCAGGAGCCCCAAGTGGCAGCCAGGTTCTGGTGGAATAACCCCATCAGTAGAAAGTTTATACCAAAATGTCCCTTGTAAACAGAGAGAAGAAAAAAGAGGGGGATGGAGAGAGGGAAACCAGAACTGCAACAGTGAATACACACGAACAGCTACATTTATGGTAAGTGTACACAACTGTACTATGTTCTCGGCGTGTTTCACTACTGCAGTCATCACATTTGGGTTGATTCCCAAAGCTGAGGAAAAGGGTGGAGGCAGTCAAGGAGACTAGGGGCTGGCTAGGATGTGCTGCAAGACTGCAGAGCCAAACCCTGCCCTGGATTTGGAGAAGATAGGCAGGTGGTAATGTTTGTTAAAAGTGTGAACAGATGTCCAGGTGGCAGCCTCCAGGATGTCCCTGGTGTGGACTCCTTTGAGGAAAGCTGCAGAGGTGGAGCGAGTCCTGACCCCCTTGTGGGAGGCTTTCCATGTTGCTTGTAGCAGAAAAGGATGTAGTGTGCTATCCATTTGGAAATTGTTCGTTTGGAAAAGGGGCTGCTCAGTGGGGAAATGAGCAGAGATAGTAGAAGCATGAATTTTAATAGAGAAAATAGAGAGACCACTGTGTAGGCAGGTCAGCTAAGTAATTCAGGATTAGAGGAAGGGAGGGATGTGCCGTATCGGCCCCCTTAGCCTGAATCCAGGTGCAGAACCTTTTCCAAGACTTTCTAGTGCTAGGGCGTCTGGCCTCGCATATAACATCTAGAACCTGTATACTGAGTTTGGCAGATTGCTTGGTGGTTAGGGAATAAGCCAAGTTGCCAAACTGAGGGTATGCAATTGGGGATGCATGAATTCTCCTTCCCTCTGGGTCAGGTGGGTTGGGGTCTGAGTGAGGTGGCAGTGGGGACAGGCTGCGCAGCAGTGGGAACCAGTGCTGGTGAGGCCAGTCTGGAGCAATAAGAATTGCCCTTGGTTTTTCCACACTTATTTTGAGCAGTACCTGGGGATGAAAGGTAGTGGAGGAAAGGCATAGACCGATAGACTTACCCAGTGGAGGGACAGGGCATCCACTTTCCAAGCCATGCAGTGATGCTCCCTGGTGTAATACCTGCTGAGCTGATGGTTGCTGTGGGAGGCAAAGAGGTTGACCTTCAGGGTGCCCCATTTCTGAGTTACTAGGGTGAAGGTTCTTTTGTCTAGCTGCCACTCGTGTGGGTCCAGAAGATTTCTGCTTAAGTGGTCTGCCAGAGAGTTTAGAAAACCTGGCAGGAATTGTGCTAACAGGTGGAGTTGCATAGTAGAGGCTGTGTGACCAAGGGCCATGGCCAGCCTGCATAGAGGGTAGGAGTGAGCCCCTCCCTGCTTGTTGATATACCACATCACAGTGGTGTCTGTTTTGATAAGGAGAGCCCCTGGGGAGAGAAGGGGCTTGAAAGCTGTCAAGACATGCTGGAGAGCTATCATCTCTCTTTGGTTGATGTGCAGATGGATTTGCTGTGGGCTCCATTGGGCCTGTATGCGTCTGCCATCCAGGTGTGCACCCCAGGCATAGCCTGATGCGTCTGTGGTGAGGTTCTGGACGGCAGGGGGTGGTGAGAAAGGTAGTCTCTTGTTGTAGGAGCATGCTGCTGCCCATCAAAGAAAATCTTCTCTGAGGCAAGGTATCATGGGTATAAGAGTTTCCAGGTCTTGAGAGTGTTGACCCCAAAGGCTTTTTAGGTACCACTGAAGTTTCCTCATATGAATCTGGCATATGAAATGAGTAGAATGCAAGATCCCACGAACCCCAAGCTTGCAAGACTTTCCCGGCAGATAACTGGGGTCTGATGGCTAGCTGAGAGAAGGTGGCTCTCAGGTAAATTTGCTACTCTGGTATAAGGAATGCCATCTGGAATGCTGTGTCCAGGCTTGCTCCCAGGAATACAATCCTTTCGTTTGGTACTTGTTTGGATTTCTTTTCATTGATTGTGTACCCTAGGGAGGCTAGTAGGGACTTTACAAAGGCCAGGTACTTGAGCAGCTTTTCCTGGCTGTCAGCCTGAATTGGGCAGTCAACTAAGTATGGGTAAAATCTGGCTATTCCTTTGTCTGCAAAAGGCAATGGCCGGAACCAGACATTTTGTGAAAACTCTGGGAACAGTAGATAAGCCAAAGGGAAGTGCATAGAACTGAAAGTGCAGAGATCCTGCCCTGAAACGTAGATATTTCTTGCATGATTCCCTGATAGGAATGTGGAAGTAGGCACCTTTTAGGTCTAGGGTGGCTAGCCAAGTATCCTTGGACAGCATGGGTAGCAGCTGCTAGAGGGTGAGCATTTTGAATTTTGGTATCACCAGGAAGGTGTTTAGAATGGATAGGTGCCCTCTTTTCTGGATACCAAAAAAAGTCTGGAGTAGAAACCTTGGCCTTTCTGTTCTGCAGGAATGTACTCTACTGCCCTCATAGAGAGCAGGGAAAGGACTTTCTTTTGAGCCTCTGCCCACTAGTTTGGAGGTAGCTCTGGGAACCCTTTTGGAGTTGGAAGGGTGTGAAAAGAAAATCTGTATCCCTGGGACACTATGTTGAGGACCCAGCAGTCGTTGGTAATGGTGGCCAGGTGCTTGAGTGAAAGGAGAGTTTCCTCCTAGGGGTACGTGAGGGTAGGCAGAGGGAAGGGGTGGGGGAGGAGAGTTATTGTGAGTTCTTACCATGAGGGGGTGGCTTAGAACTCCCTGTTTTTGAAGTGGAGGAAGTCCACTGTTTAGATCTCTGCATTCCCTGTGGCTGCTGTCTGGAGGGGGGTCTGCTTCCATGGGTCTGGGCTGAACTGACCTGATGGGAGCAGGAAAGGACCAGTGCTTAGAGAGGCAATGCCTGCTAAACCTGGGTGGCTGGACCTGTAAGAAATCCCCAACTGTCTGCATATATTTTGATTTTTCTTCCATCATTTTTAAGACATCTTCTACATTAGTGCCAAATAAGTTGTCTGTGCAAGGGAGCATCCAACAATTTAACATGGTCTGGCAAGGGCTGTTCCTTACGCCATGCATGCCTTCTAAAGACAGAAGCAGTATCTGCTGCCCTCCAAGAAGCTTCTAGGGTGTCAAAACCACAGTGCAAGGTGTGTTGAGTAACTTGACTTGCAGCATGCATTAACTCTTGTAAATCTTTAGATTCTGCACAGGGAGGAAAGGAATACATTTTTTTGTTTGAGGAGTTCCAGGGTATGTTGCTGAAATTTTAGCATATGGAACTGGTAATTTAGTGTTCTGATAGCAAGAGTAGCAGAGGTGCATACTTTTTTAACCCATCTGTCTACTGCTCGGGAATCCCTATCTGAGGGGGCGGGATTCTTAGCAGAGGTTGCTTTAATTCCTTTAGGCCCTTGAGAAATTACCTCAGAGTCAGCAGTAGGATTTTTAAAAAGAAAATGTGCGTGAGACAGGGACTCTAATACCGGTCTGCTTTTCTAGAAGAGTGTCAGGAGTCAAACTGGATTCCAGGAAAACATCCTCCACAACATCCAGGACTGGGGGAATGGCCAGGAGTCTGTGCTGTGGAAGATATAAGAATTCCCAGAGTCTCTTTTTAGACTGAGGGTAGTCCTGACATTCCCATTGGAAATGCTCTCTTAAGGTATGAAGGGTTTCGCCAAAGGAAAAGTCCTCTGGGGGAGAGGATGAAGGAATAGAGTCCCCCTGCATCAAAATCCTCATAAGCAGAGAGGGGTTGCATGTCTTCATATTCAGATGCATCAGAGTCATCAGACTCCTGTTCAAACATAACTACCGGGGACAGATCTCTCTCTTTTGGAAGGGGTAGCTCGGCTTCCCCTCATCAGCATAAGGTTTTCCGCCATTTTATGCATTTGAGATTCAGGCAAGGAAGTAGGTGCCTGAGATTGGGTCGTCGGCTTCTTGGGTGTGGTTCATACCCTGGGCCTTGGAAACCCAGCAGTTTTCTAAAGAACAGTGGACATGAAAGAAGTGGTCGGTTTGTCTTGAGAATTGGTAGCGCAAAGGACTTCCTCGGAAGCCGGTGCCAGCTCAGTGGCTCCGGACTCACCCAAGGGAGAGACAGCACAGGATCCTTAGTCGAAGAAGAGTTTTGCGGCATACCGGACTCCAAAAGTGTCTTGATAGCGGCCTGCGAATCCACAGAAGCAGGCATCAGGGGCTGCGAAAGCACCTCAGAGGACCGGAGAACTGACAATTAGCTTAACGGAAGTGTCATCGGTAGGTTTGGACAACTGCGGTCTGTCTCTGTCTATCTTTATTTTTTTGGAAGATCTGCTGTCAATTGGCTTACCGAAGCCTTATCAGAATTCGAGGACTGTAACTGAAAAAATCTAGCTACAATAAGGGCCCAACGACATATGGTTCTGGCATTGAACAGAGCATAAAAGCGACAGCATGGGATGTCGTGGACTGGGCCTAAGCAAGTGACGCAGTAAGAATGAAAATCTCGGTGTGGTATTTCCTTTCCAAAGGTAAGACAATTGTTAACTTTTTCTGACATCGGTTAGTGCAAGAAAAAAGGATCCCCAATGGGGTACTTAGCTTTAGAAGACTTAAGTTTCAATTCGGAAGACAAAACTCAGGTAGTGGCCGACCGGCACTCATGCAAACTGCTTCTGCTTTGGGCTCAGTGGCAAGAAAGAATGATGTAAGGGCATCGGCTGCCTTACTTTATACTACTGACGACCTGACGTCAGTCTTGAAGCAACAGAAACAGACGCAGAAATACTAAGCCTCTGGTATTCGGGCCAGCCGAGGGCTACCTGGCAGGTATAACCCAAATGTGATGACTGCAACAGTGAAACACGAAGATCATCAATAAGTTAGAATGGTAATAAAAGGAGAAAAAGAAGGAAGGGGGATGGAGGGAGGGGAAACCAGGAGTGCAACAGTGAATACACTCGAACATCTACATTTATCACAAGTGTACACAACTGTACTATGTTCTTCGTGTTTCACTGTTGCAGTCATCACATTTGGGTTGATTCCCAAAGCTGAGGAAAAGAGTGGAAGCAGTGAAGGAAACTAGGGGATGGCTAGGATGCCCTGCAAGACTGCAGAGCCAAACCTTGTCCTGGATTTGGAGAAGAGAGGCAAGTGGTAATGGTGGACAACAGTGTGAGCAGATGTCCAGGTGGCAGCTTCCAGGATGTCCCGGGTGGGGACCTCTCTGAGGAAAGCTGCAGAGGTTGAGGCTGCTCTGGTGGTGTGTGTCCTGATCCCCTTGGGGGGAGGCATTCCATGCAGTTTGTAGCAGAAATGGATGTAGTGCATTATCCATTTGGAAATGGTTTGTTTGGAGATTGCTTTGTCTTCTCTCCCTGTAGCAAAGCTAACCAGCAATTGATAAGACTTTCTGAAGGATTTAGTCCTGTCTAGATGGAATCTGAACTGTCTGTGCACATCTAGAGAGTGAAGAATCCTTTCCCCCTTGTTCTGAGGATTAGGAAAAAAGGTGGGCACATGAATGGATTGGTTGAGACCCAGACTGGACACCACCTTGGGCATGAAGGATGGGTGAGTTGAGGGATACCCTGTCTGCATGGAAGATGATGGGTTCCACAGCCATGAGTGCCTGCAGCTCAGAGACTCTTCTGGCTGAAGTGATGGCCAGAAGGAATGCTGTCCTCCAGGAAAGAAATTTTAGCTCTGCAGAAGCAGCTGGTTCAAAAGGGGGAAGGGTTAACATTTCCAATACAAAGTTGAGGTCCCAAGCTGGTGCTGGTGCCCTTCTGGGTGGCCTCAAGTTGCTAGTCCCTCTTAGGAACTCCTTGATCAAAGGGTGTGAGAAAAGGTGCTGCTCGGTGGGAAAATAAGAAATAGCAGAGGCATGAATTTTTATAGAGGAGAAAGAGGCCACTGTGTAGTAGGTCACTTAAGTAATCCAGGATGATTGGGAGGGAGGGCTGTACTGTACTGGCTCCCTTAGTCTGGATCCAGGAGCAGAACCTTTTCCATTTATCTGCATAAGACTTCCTGGTGCTAGGACATCTGGCCTCATGGATAACATCCAGAACCTGTTTACTGAGGTTAGCAGGTATTAGGGAATAGCTTTTGAGTCACTGCCCACTGATTTAGTGGTAGATCTGGGTACCACTTCAGGGTTGGAAGGGTGTGGAAGAAAAATTTGTATCCCTGAGACACAAAGTTCAGAAACCAGTGGTCCTTGGTAATAGTGGCCCAGGTCCTTGAGTGAAAGGAAAGTTTTCCACTTAGGGCTAAGTGATGGTGGCCAGATGGAGAGGGTGGAGGAGGTGAGTCATTGAGAGTTCTTACCATAAGGGGGTAGCTTAGAACTTCCTGGTTTAGAAATAGAAGTTAAGTCCACTGCTTAGAGCTCTACACTCCCTAGGGCTGCTGTCTGAGGGGTCTGCTTCCACGGGGCCTAGGCTGAACTGGTTTACTGGGAGCAGGAAAGGACCAGTGTTTGGAGGGACAATGCCTGCTGAACCGAAGTGGCTGGACCTGTAAGAAATCCTTAACTGTTTGCATAGATTTTGCTTTTTCTTCCATCTTTTTTAAGACCTCTTCTGCCTTAGTGGCAAATAAGTTATCTTTGTGCACGGGAGCATCCAACAATTTAGATTTGACATGCATGCCTTCTAATGACAGCTCTAGTGACTGCTGCCCTGCAAGAAGCTTCTAGGACGTCAAAACCACAGTGCAAGGTGTGTTTAGTTGCTTGACTTGCAGAATGCATTAACTCTTCTACATCTTTAGACTCTGCCCAAGAAGGAAAAAAAGACATTTTTTGTTTAAAGAGTTCCAAGGTATGTTGTTGAAATTTCAGTATATGGAACTGACAATTTAGTGCCCTGACAGCAAGAGTAGTGAGGTGTATACTTTTTTACCCCATCTGTCCAATGCTCGGGAATCCCTGTCTGAGGAGGTGGGATTCCTAGCAGAGGTTGCTTTAATCCCTTTTAGCCCTAGAGAAAAGACCTCAGGGTCAGCTGTAGGATTTGTGTGTGTAAGTCAGGGACTCAAATACCTGCCTGGTTTTCTAAAAGCAGGAGAAGTACGCCAGGAGTCAAGCTGGATTCAAGGAAAAAATCCTCCACAACATCCAGGACTGGGGGAATGGCCAAGGGTCAGTGTTGTGGAAGATCTAGGAATTCCCTGAGTCTCTTTTTAGACTGAGGGCAGTCCTTACTCTCCCATTGGAAATGCTCCCTTAAAGTATGCAGGGTTTCCCAAAGGAAAAATCCTCTGGGGAAGAGGCTGAAGGAATGGAATCCTATGCATCAGAATCTTCGTAAGTGGAGAGGGGTTCCATGTCTTCATATTCAGATACATCAGATTCATCTGCCTCTTGTTCAGACAAAACTACAGGGGACAGATCTCTTCTCCTTTTGGAGGGGGAAGCTTGACTTCCCCTGATCAGCATAAGGTCTTCCGCCATTTTAAGCATTTGAGACTGAGGCAAGGTAGCAGGCGCCTGAGAGTGGGTCGTCGGTTTCTTAGTTGTGGTTCAAATCCTGGGCCAAAGAAACTAGATTGCTTCTGAAAGAACGGCAGTCGCAAAAGAAGACATCTGTTTGTGTAGAGATTCGGAAGTGCGAAGGACTTCCTCGGAGGCCAGTGCCTGCTCACTGGCTCAGGACCAATCCAAGGTAGAGACGACCGCAGGATCCTTAGTCAAAGAGTTTTGCAGCACATCAGACTCGGATAGGGTCTCGGTACCGGCCTGTGAATATACAAAAACGGGCATCAGGGGCTGCGAAAGCACCTCACTGAGTACTGCAGAACTGATGACTAGCTTAACGGAAGCGTCATCGGTAGGTTTGGACTTGTGCGGACTCTGTCTAACTTTACTTTTTTTGGAAGATCTGCACTCAGATGGCTTACCAAAGCCATATCGGAAGTCGAGGACTGTAAGCGAAAATATCTGGCTACAATAAGTGCCCGACGACAGATAGTTCTGATGCTGAACAAAGCAAAGAAGCAACGAGGGAAGTTGTGGTCTGGGCCTAAACAAGTGACGCAGTAAGAGTGGAAGTCTCCGTGTGGTATTTGATTTCCACAAGCGAGACAATTACTTTTTCTGACATCAGTTAATGCAAGAAAAAAGGATCCCCAATGGGACTCTTAGCTTTAGAAGACTTCAAATTCAATTCGGTAGACGAAAATTCAGGTAGAGGCCAACCGGCACTTGTGCGAACTGCTTTTGCTTTGAGCTCCACGGCAAGAAAGACTGATGTAATGGCGTCGGCTGCCTTACTTTAAACTACCAATGACCTGACAAGTCCTCAAGCGACAGCAACCAACGCAGAAATACTAAGTCTCTGGTATTCGGGCTGGCTGAGGGCTAACCTGGCAGGTATAACCCAAACGTGTTGACTGCAACAGTGAAACACGAAGAACATCCAAGCGGTCAGCTTGAGACTGGTTAAGTTCGGGTGACTCAACCCGCAGGGGTGAGAAATAAAGTCTGTAGTTAGACCCAGACTTCATAGTCGGCATAGTAGGTGAGGCTGGAGAAAAGGAGAAGCATACTTGTTGTGGCCAGTAAGGAGCTATGAGGATCACTGTGCTTTTCAACCAAAGAGTTTTCTTCAACAATTGAGGAATCAGAGGGATGGGAGGATAAGCATACAGAAGTCCCGTGGGCCAATTCTGGGTAAGAGCGTCTCTCGGCGACTTCCCCTGCAGGGGAATTAAATCAAAGTAGTTGCTGCATTTGTGGTTTGACGGAGAGGAGAATAGGTCGCAGCAAGACTGGCCCCAACAGTTGAAAATGTTTGTTGCGATGGACGGATTCAAGGGCCACTCGTGAAGCAGTAAAATACATCTGCTCAGCTTGTCTGCAATCACATTGGAATCCCTGGGAATATGCATTGCTATCAGAAAGCGGTTGGAAGTCATCGCCCATTCCCAAATTTTCATGGCCTCTGTAAATAAATAATAGGACTTGATTCCTCCTTGTTTGTTGATATATCAGACTACTGACATGTCTGGACTGGATGACAATTGTTCCAGAAGGAAGGACAGACTGGAATGCTTGCAACTCTAAAAGCACTGCCCTCAGTTCTATGACACTTGACATGCAGATTGGCCTCTATTGTGGACCATGTGCTTTAGGACTGTCATTCCCTAAAAATGCCCCCCCCAATCAGGGAAGCATCCGTGGTCACAATGGCTCTGGGATGAGGAGGATGGAAGGAGTGGCTCTCCAAAGCTCTGTTTCTGGCCTCAACCACCAAAGTAGGTCCTGTTTGCAACAATTGTCCTTTCAGATTTGGACAACCAAAGGGTGATGATTTGGGTACCACTGAGATAACAGAAGCCACTGAAGGAGTCTCATGTGAAGTTTTGCAAGAGGTACCAGTGGTGTAGAAGCTGCCATGGAACCTAGGAGCTGGAGGACCTCCCGTGATGAAACTTTGTTTTGACAGAGAATCACCTGGAGTTGAACACTCAGGTTTTTGTAACCTGTGGTCTGGTAGAGAGACTAAACTGAAGTAGGTGTTGAATACAGCTCCTATTAACTCTATGGAGTAGGTAGGTGTCAGGCTGGATTTCTTCCAATTTATTGAAATTCCCAAAAGTGTCGCCAGGGAAAGTGTACTTCCGGGCTGTTACCAGTAGATGCTTGGTGGGGGCGGTAAGGAGCCAATTGTCTAAATATGGAAACACCTGGAATCCTTGCAGTCTCAAGTGAGCTGTTACTACTGCCATGCACTTGGTGAAAACACTGGGGCCTGTATAGAGTAAAAAAGGCAGAGCATGGAATTGGTAGTGATAAGCTCCCAGCCGGAAGTTATGCAACCTCCTGGAATGTTTGTCAATTTTGATGTGGTAATACGCATCCTGAAGGTACATGAAGCACATCTAATCACAGTTCCCCAAAAAGGGGAGAATGAAATGAACCGTGACCATATGGAATTTTATTTGGGTGACAAACTTGTTTAAATTGCTGAGATCCAAAATCGGTCTCCAGTCCCCTGTCTTTTTTGGCACCAAAAAAAAATCTTGAGTAGAATCTGGATCCGCACTGGTCTGGTAGTACTGCTTGGATGACTTTTTTGAGATAGCTTTTTTTTATCTCTAGAGCTGCTTCTTCCCTTTGACTGGGTGGAACATCAGGAATTCGTCTTGGTGGCTTTGGTTAAGAGTCAGAAGGAATGTGGTAGTCTCTGGCTATCTTCTGCACCCAATTGTCGGTGGTTTTCGACTGCCGGGCAGCATGGTGCAGAGAGAAACACCCCCTGGCTGCTTCCAGAGGAAAGCAATTGGGCAGCTCTTCAGGAGCGCAGGTAGGACTGTCCAGAGAAAGAATCTCTGGGTCCATGGTTACGCGGGTCCCCTCTGCCTCATTAGTGGCATCTTCCAGAAGAGTTACCCCTCTGCCCTTGCAGGTGAACTCGCCATGTGCGTCACGAAAAGGACCCTGAGACGACTTGTGCCACAACTTTCCACTCCTCTGATTCCTGGAGAAGGAAAGTACAGTTGTGTACACTTACCATAAATGTAGATGTTTGAGTGTATTCACTGTTGCAGTCATTACATTTGGGTAATCTGCTGGCAGGTTGCCCTCAGTCGGCCTGATTAACAAAGTCTTGGGTCCTGTGTCAGTTGCTGTCCCTTCTTCCATGACGTCAGGGGTATAAAACATGCAGCCGATGCCATTACAACAGTTTTTTTTGCCCCAGATATCAGCTGCCCCCCAAATGGGGAGCAATATATATAAGTAATTAAAAACACAAAAATATATCTCCAAACAAAAGCAAATACACCAAAATGGCTTTTAAACAAAGTAAAAGAAAATAGTATAGTAAGAGAAAAAACGGGGCTGGAGGGAGGGTAACCAGGACTGCAATAGTGAATACACTCGAACATCTACATTTATGGTAAGTGTACACACAACTGTACCATGTTCTTTGTGTTTCACTGTTGCAGTCATTACATTTGGGTAGATTCAAAAAGCTATGGTTGGGGAGGATGGATTTAAACAGCATTAGGACATGCTATAAGGCCCTGAAAAACAGCAGTGGCAAAGCCAGCTCTGGATTTAGAAAAAAATTGTAAGTGATAATGCTTGGTGAAAGTATGAATTGAACTCCAGGTAGCAGCTTCTAGAATATCCCTGGTAGGAACACCTCTTAGAAAGGCTGTAGAAGTAGATGCAGCCCTGGTGGAATGAGATCTGATCCCCTAGGAGATAGGTTTTCCATGGTGCTTACAGCAGAAATGAATACAATGGCTTATCCATTTAGAAATGGTTTGCTTTGAAATAGCCTTCCGCTCTGCCCCTGCAGCAAATGCTACCAGAAGTTGTTCAGATTTTCTTCCAGATTTAGTCCTGTCCAAGTAGAATCTAAGTGGTCTGTGTACATCCAATGAATGCCGAATCCGCTCCCCCTTGTTCTGTGGACTGGGAAAGAAAGTTGGCAAATGAATGGACTGATTAAGAGCCACACTGGATACCACCTTGGGCATGAAGGATGGATTGGTCCTGAGTGACACCCTGTACGCATGAAAGATGATGAAAGGCTCCACTGCCATAAGGGCCTGTAACTCAGATATCCTTCTAGCTGAAGAGATTGCTAAAAGGAAGGTTGTTTTCCAGGAAATAAATTTTAAGCCTGCAGTAGCAGCTGGCTCGAAAGGAGGTAGAGTGAGTTTCTCCAATATAAAGTTAAGGTCCCAGGCAGGGGCTGGAGCTCTCGTGGGTGGTCTCAAGTTTTTGGCTCCTCTGAGATACTGCGCTTTAGCAGAGAATGAGAGAAGGGGGGTTCTGTGTTGTAATGAGCTGAAAAAGCTGAGGCATGGATTTTTATGGAAGAAAAAGACAGGCCCTTGTGAAGCATCTCAGTTAAGTATTGCAAAATCTGAGGTAAATTGGGCGCTGCTGTGCTCATCCCTTAAGATGGATTCCAGGCACAGGATCTTTTCCATTTGTCAGCATAAGATTTTCTAGTACTAGGTCTTCTCGCTTCCAAAAGGACATCCATCACACGTTTGCTGAGGGAGGCTAAGGGGGAATTTAAGTGACTAGCCAAGCTGCAAGATTCAATGTTTGGAGCCGAGGGTGCAGAATTTGGTTCTCCTGCTGAGACAGTAAGGAAAGTGACAGAGGCAGGTGCCATGGAGAAATTTGTGACGCACTGCGCAGGAGTGGGTACCAGTGTTGACTAGGACAGTCTGGAGCAATCAAAATCATTTTTGGTTTGTAATCTTTGACTTTTAGTAGAACTTTGGAGAGCAGAGGCAGAGGGGGAAAAGCATAGACTGATAGGCGTTTCCAGCTGAAGGACAGAACATTCACTTTCCAGGATTTTTTGAGAGTTCTTGTGCAAAACTTGTCCAACTGGTAGTTCTGGGGTGAGGCAAAAAGATTTATTTCTGGGCTCCCCCATTTGCGTGTCAACATGTTGAAAATCTGTGGTTCCATTTTCCATTCGTGTGGGTCCATGAGATTTCTGCTTAGTTCATCTTCCAGAATATTCAGCTTTCCTGGCAGGAATTGAGCTTGTAGTTGTACTTGGTAGCTCAAAGCCGTGTTCCACAATGCCATGGCTAGCCTGCAGAGGGGGGTAGGAATGTGTATCCCCCTGCCTGTTTATGTACCACATCACTGTGGTGTTGTCCGTTTTTACCATTAGTTGTCCTGGATGAAGGTAGTCCTTGAAGGCTGTCAGTGCATACTGTACAGCTAGCATTTCTTTTTGATTGATATGAAGGTGCATTTGATTTGGGCTCCATTTACCCTGAAAGCACTTCCCTACCAGATGAGCCCCCATGTATAGTCTGATGCGTCTGTAGTTAGGGTTTTGGTGACAGGGGGTGGTGTGAATGGCAGTCCCTTGTTTTGGTGGCAGGCCTCTGCCCACCATAGGAACTCTAGGCACAGGCAAGGTATGATAGGAATCATTGTTTCCAGGCTGTGACAATGTTGATTCCATAAACTTTAAGTACCACTGAAGTTTCCTCATATGCAGTCTTGCATATGGAATTAGAAGAATGCAGGAGGCCATGAACCCCAAGGCTTGCAGAATTTGTCTTGCCACCTGTGTGAAGTAAGTCACCAAATGAACTTGCTTTTCTGGCGTAAGGAAAGCCATCTGGGCAGTTGTATTCAAGATTGTACCTAGGAATGTAATTTTTTGAGAGGGTACCAGTTGTGATTTATTTTCGATTACGGTGTAACCTAGACAAATTAAAACCCTTTTTTACAAATGCCAGATGTTTTAGAAGAATGGCCTGGTTTTCTGCCTGAATTAGACAATCGTCCAAGGTATGGATATATTTGAATATTTCTTTGCCTGCAAAATGCAATTACTGGAGCCAGGCACTTTGTGAATACCCTGGGTGCAGTAGACAAGCCAAAGGGCAGTGCAGAGATCTGATAATACAAGTAGCCTGCTTTGAAGCATAGGTATCTTCTGCAAGATTTCCTGATTGGGATATGCAGGTAAGTCTCATTTAAATCTAGAGTTGCCAATCAGGCATCCTTGCCTAGCGTAGGAAGTAAGTGGTGAAGAGTCAGCATCTTGAATTTTGGAATGTCCAAAAAGGTGTTTAGAGCAGACAGGTCCAGAATTGGATGGCATGATTTGTCTTTTCTAGGTACCAGGAAAAGTCTGGAATAGAAACCTTGTCCCTTTTTCCTCCTCTGGTACTAGTTGAATAGCCCCCCATGTTTAGGAGGGAAAGTACTTGTTTCTGGGCCTCTGACCACTGATTTGGGGGGCAGGTCTGGCCACACGTTTGGAGTTGGCAATGTGTGGAAATGAAATCTGTATCCCTGGGACACTATTTAAAACCCATTTGTCCTGGGTTATAAGTTGCCAGTTTTTTGCAAGAGTAGCCAGTTATCTCTCCAAACGGGCAGCTAAGAGGTAAGTGCTTCGTAATTTTAAATGAAAGTCATTGAGACTGTTTACCATAGGGTGGTGTCTTATTTCCAGGTTTGGAAGTGGAAGCACCCAATTGCTTAGTTCTGAAAGTCCCTTGGGACTGAAACCTGGTGCTTTTGGAATGCGTGGGTTTGGCTTGAGTGGCTCTGGAAAGAGTGGGAAAGGACCAGTTCTTAGTAGGCCAGTGCCTACTAAATCTTGGAGGTGGGACATGTAAGAAATCTTTCACAGTTTGCATAGATTTAGCTTCATCTTCCATCTTTTTTAGACCTGCTTCAGCCTTACTGCCATACAGACTGTCCTGCTGCAAAGGAGCATCCAACAGTTTTGCTTTAACATGATCAGGCAGATATTGCTCCTTAAGCCAAGCATGCTTTCTAAGCACAGACCCAGTAACAGCAGCCCTGCAAGAGGCCTACAAAGAATCAAAACCACAGTTTCATAGGTAGGTACTAGGCTATTGGCCTTAAGACCTATATAAGCCTAACCAAACAGTACCCTGGATTTTGCCACCCAAGAAAATTATTTTCCTTTGCCAAGCAGAGCCAAAGAAGTGATCCCCTGGGTGAATTTCCTATCTCCCCATTCAATAATCAAGATTTTTCTTGAAGAGTACTAATGAGGAGCTTTGTTTAATATAGATAGGTAGTTTGTTCCAGAGTATGGGAAGTCTCAGAGAGGAAGCTATTCCTCCAGCATGTTCTACTTATTGTGGTGACAAGGTTTAGGTTCCTAGAGCGTGTAGTTTGGAGGGATTGGGATTTCTTTACATGGAGCAGGTCCAACAACTCAGGGTTTGACATAGCTTTGTATGTTAGACAGAGATCGCCTCTGAGTAGGCGATATGCGACAGAGTAAAGCTTGAGTATTTTGAGATGGTCTGCGTAGGTCATCTGTTTGAGGCCGGCAGTCCTCTTTGTGAGGTATTTCTGTGGCCTTTCCAGTTGCTGTAGATGTCTTGTGAGGTACATACCAAAAGGGGTGTTGTTCTCTATAATGGGTCTAATGAGTGATGCGTAGAGGGGAACAATGACCTCTTTTCCTGGATGAGAAACCTTTTGTGATGAGGTGTGCCACATAGGAGGATTTTCTGACTACTGTGGCGATGTGATTATCAAAGGAGAGACTACTGCCCACCTGTGTCCCAAGGTCTCTTATCACACTTTCGGTGTTAATTAGACTTCCACCTATGTGGTAGTTCATGGGTACGGAGTTATTACTAAAAAGGATGACAATGCACCTTTTGGCATTGAGCTTGAGGCCATGGCTTTGACACCATGCATCCGTCTCAGAGAGGCCCTTTTGTAGGATGTCTACATCGTTAGATATGATTATGGCTCCTAGTATGCAGTCATCTGAGAACTTTGTTAGCCAAAGACATTCTGTGTTAGCCTGTACTTCAGAGACGTACATACCAAACAGTAGAGGACCTAGGATTGAACCCTGTGATACTCCACTTGTCACTGGTCTGAAGTTGGATTGAGAGTCTGATACTTTCACAGTGTGGGTTCGGTCAGTGAGACAGTTGGCAACCCATCTTGTGCAGGTATTTATACCTAGTATAGTGAGTTTGTCTAATTCCAGAGTGGGGGATGGTGTCGAAAGCCTTGGCGAGATCTAGATAGGCTGTGTGTACCACCTTACTCTCATCTACAGCTTTGGTGACCGCTTCAAAGAAGACTATCAGGTTTAGAAGACATGATCTGCCTTTTACAAACCTGAACTGGGTAGGGTCCAGAGTTTGGAGATTACCAATGTCATTGTTTATAAGTTCCATGATGATGCGCTCCATAGCCTTGCAGACCAGCCTCATCAGGCTAATGGGGCGGTAGTTCCCAGGGTCCGTGGTGGCTCCCCCTCTGTGCAGTGGGATAACCGTTGCTGTGCGCCATTCAGTGGGCACAAAGCCTAAGGTGAGGCTATGATTGAACATGGTACTTGGATGGGGTGCCAGTTCGTTCTGTAGTTCAAGAAGAACGCAGCCTGGGATGTCGTTAAGTCTCATGGATGCTGTGTTCTTGGCTTTGGAGAGTGTTTTTTTACCTGTGTAGCCGTGATTACAGGTACTTTGCATTCTTCCAATATAGAGATGGGCCCTTTAGGGGATGAGAGACGGGTAAAGTTAGCACTGAACCTATCTGCCAGGATGTTGGTTCTGTATATTTAGTGCCATCGTGCTGTAACTCAGAGCAAATCTGAGTGTTGCCATTGAGATTCTTGACATAGCTATAGAATGTTTTGGGGTTGTCTTTAGAATCAGTGGCGATTTTGTTTTTGTAACTAGCTTTGGAGGATTTTATGAGGGAACTCAGCTTCTTACTGAGGCTGACCACGGAGTTCCTCCAATCATGGGATTTTACTCTTTTTTGCAACAGTTTCTTTCTTCTGTTGTAGAGTTTGCTTATAGCAGGGAACCACCAGATTGGCTTCCTTTTTTTGGAGGATAGCATCTTGGTTCTGTTAGGGATTGCACGATCCATGCACTCGTTTAAGTGCTTATAAAGTGCAATTGTATAGCATTCAGCAGTCGTACCTCTACTGCCCATCTGCATGGGTGCCGAAGTTTGCCACTTCTATCTTAAGAAGCATGAAGTTGGCATTGGAGAATTTTTTTTACAGTGGTTTCCCTAATGGGGGGTGGGGCTGGGATGTGGATGTCTAGGGTAATTTGCTTCTGGACGGATCTGACCAACGAGGAATTGACCTCTGGTGTGGAACACCGGTTGCCCATGTTGGTAATGACCAGGTCCAGGATATTGTTGCTCCTGGTGGGGATGTGGATAAGTTGATCCAAGGCATTAGAATTTATGAATTTCAAAAAATGCTGAGCACAAGAGTTGGTACATGACTAGTTTTCCCAGTTAATGGTGGGGTAGCTGAAATCGTCCATTATTACGGTATTAGGTTGTACCCTAATATTTTCCAGTATCAAGAAATGAGGAGTGGGAATCCTGGGGCATGGTGGGCGATCTGTAGAAAGCTACAAATTGCGTTGTGGTCTTGCCCAGACTTAGTTGCACTTGCATAATCTCAGATGCATTATGCTGAGCAACTAGCCTGGAGGTGTGGATATCCTTAATGAATATTGACACGCCTCTGCCTTTAGTGCTTCGGTTCAAGTTAGGTGGCCGAAAGGTGTAGTATGAATTACAGCCTGGTAATGCAGGGGGTGCTCTGTGGAGCCTTGAACTAGGTCTCTGTCACTGCACAGATGTCGATGTTCTCCATTTTAAGGAGTGCCTCAAGTGACTGCATTTTGAGGTTTAGACTTCTAGCATTGAGTAGCATTACCCTCAGATTTTGCTTGCTTGTACCTGTTATGATGGTGAATTTGTCATTTGAATCTTGCCTAAAAAAAGCACTATAGGGGTGGCAAGAGCCTTAGCCAGTATCTGGAATCCCAAGGCCGACAGGTGCAGGCCATCTCTGGCAAAGAATCGTGGCCAATTGCTGAAGTCAATAATTTTGTCCTTGTACTGTGGTATTCTGGGTGATGGCAGGATCAGCTGAATGCAATAAATCCTTATTTTCCACACAGTCAGAAATCAACAATTTTCTATTTAAGCAGTCCCGTGACATGCTGTTGAAATTTTAGCATATGGAATTGACAGTTTAAAGCCCTGATTGCCAAGGTTGCAGAAGTATAAACCTTTTTACCCCAACTATCCAACGCCCTGGAGTCTCATCAGAATGGGTAGGATTTTTAGCAGTAGAAGCCTTAATGCCCTTGGGCCCCTGAGAAATGGTTTCAGGGTCTGCAACAGGATTTTTGAAAAGGAATTTAGTACTCAGGAACCCTGTAGTATCTGTCTGGTTTACTAGGGGCCGGAGGCAGAGAATCAGGAGCCGTACTGGATTCCGAAAACACATCAACAATGTCTAGTACAGGAGGTATAGCCAAAGGCCTATGCTGTGGAAGAAGGAAATCCCTAAGCCTCTTTTTGGATTCAGAAAAATCCTGACTTTCCCAGTGGAAATGCTCCCTTAAGGTATGTAAAGTTTCCCCAACAGAAAAATTCTCAGGGGTAGAAGCAGAGGGAATCGAAACCTCTGCATTAGAGTCCTCATAAGTAGGTATGGACAAATCCAGGTCATTAGAAGAGTCAGAAGAAACAGAGTCCTGTTCAGAAGAGTCAGTCAAGTTCAGCCCTAGGCCTCTTAGAAGGGGGGGGGGGTTGACTACCCTTGTTTAGAGTAATTAAATCTTCAGCCATTTTGATCATTTGTTTTTTTAGGCATAGGGGCCTGAACATGTGGCCTGGGCGTCAGTTTTTTAAACATAGATCGAGATTCTAGGCCTTAGTATTGAAGGTGGAGTCTGTTTAATATGCAAATCTGTAGGCCTGAATACACCCTCAGAAGCCGGTGCCTGCACAGCGGCTCCGGAACCATCCAAGGTAGAGAAATCCACGGGTTCCATAGGTGAAGCATCTTGCGGAATACCGGACTCTGAATGGATCTCAGTAGAGGCCTGAAAATCAGAAGTAGCAGGTATCAGGGGCTGCGAAAGCGCCTCACTGAGTACAGGCGAACTGGCGACTGGCTTAGAAGAGTCGTCGGCAGTTTTTTACCTCAACGACTTGTCTGTTGTTTTTTCGTTATTCCGGTAGTCAGATGGCTAACCGATGTCATTTCTGGATAATTAAACAGAGAACCAAAATATTTAGAAGCAGAAATGCACCGACGACGGACAGTGCGCTGATTAAATACAGCACAAACCGACAGCAAGGTACGTCGTGGTCAGGGCCTAGGCAAGGAATACACTACAAATGAAAATCTTCATGAGGCATTTGCTTCCCACAAGTAATACAATTACCAACTTTTACTGACATGGGTAAGGAGCAAAAAAAAGTTTCCCCAACGGGTTACTTAGCTTTTAGTTGAAGACTTCGGTTCTGAAACTCGAAAATGAAAATT